>NC_049979.1:27088544-27089863 GCF_000003815.2 Branchiostoma floridae
GTCAAATATTGCATTTTTTAAAACTTTGCATTTCTACGTTTAGACAAAGAGGCTGAGCAGGGATCAATCTATGACCTATTTGATATTATTAGTAGCATTCCTTACATTCATTCCATAACTTATATTCAACTGGGCCAGAAAAATTGCCTATACACATAAAAATGTATTTCATGAAGCTGTATTGACATATCAAAGTGTACAAAGAGGTCAGTGCTGTCTGCTATAGTCTGCAAAATTCTACAAACTAAACGATATAAGAGAACAAACGAAAATATCTAACTTACATGTACGTCGAAAAAGATTAGACATCCAGGTAATAAGATATGCCAAAAAGCATTTATTCAAGCAACTGGATATGATTTTCCAAAATGATATCCAGTTGCTTGAGTAACTGCTCTTTGGCATAACTTACATGTATCTTCTTGTTTCTGCACAGTTCACAAACGCGAGGAATATGAAATAATATAATGATGCAAATATGCTAAAAGTTTGTTGTATAGGCCATTCACATTAAGGTGTTGTTCTGGAGAATATTTTAGTTTTGGGGCCCAAATTGTACGTGGACTAAAGCAATTCTCAAAAGAAGTAGAAATGTATTATATGAAGCTTCTTTTGCACACCAAAAAGTACAAAGGCTTCCGCATGGTCTACTACAAACTTCAGAATTCTACAAACTTAACTGTAGATATAAGGTAACACACGTAAATATCTAAAACGTGTAATATCTAGATACAGTCAGCGTCTTTACTGATTAAAAGACATATTTTATATAATTGCATAGCATTAGAGAGTTGTCAAATCGAAAGATGCATATGGCATATACCTATTATACTTAAAGAAAAAAGGTGAATAGCCTTAGATTTACAACATAAGGTATCATATCTGCATGTAGAGTTTTATATGACAAGAGGGCAAAATTAAATCAAACATTGGCGAAGTCACATAGCCACACACACATAAATATGTGCGGTTTCTAACCGGTGTTTCTAGCCATTTGTTTCTTTAAATCAGACATTAATAAAGTAGCAGAACCTCAAACTTCACAATTGTAGGTTAAGGACTTCTCTCTCGAGTTTTTGCCCAAGTGCCATTTCAAATTTGACTTTTGTGCCGCACCAGGCTCACAAATGTTACATTTCTATGTTTTCTTACTAGTGTGTTTAGCCATGCATGCTTTAAAATGAGACCTTCGCCCTGCACAGTACCCACAAATAGTCTCTACCAGACTCCGGATCGCTGGAAAATCGTAGAAATGGAACAAATAGAGAGGAATACAACCGGCCAGGGAACAGCTCGCGATCCGTCAATCGCGGCTGTCG
>NC_049979.1:27089963-27091088 GCF_000003815.2 Branchiostoma floridae
AATAGAAGAAAATTGATGATTGTTATTGACAGTTATGGTCTGTTTATAGCTATTATTTGTTGAGAACTATTTCAACCACATGCTGTTTTGCATATTAGAAATGCCAAATCATTGAAGGACTAAATTCATGCCAATATACAGCATGTGCATTAAATGGGCATCACACGCCATTTTGTTACAGAGGCCACATATTTTACCAGTGTGACCACAAGGGAAAATTGGTGAAAAAGTGGAAAAGTAACTGAAACAATTTGTCTCCCACAGTCGTGGTCCAATGAGAAACTGTAGATGCATTTAATTTCGTGGGGATTTAATTTTGCGGTCGCTGAGTGAAAAAAAGGACTGTTCACAGTGGTTTTAAGTTTGCAGTAGCAGTTTGTAGTCTCTCTCCGGCATTGAAAAAATGTTTGCGGTGGTTTTAATTTTGCGGCGAATTGGCAATGCGAAAACCGCGAATATAAAACCACCGCGAAAATTTCTGCATTAACAGAACCAGCTTTGTAATATTGTTGGCACACAAAGTGAGCTGGGCACGTGATAGCTTATGACAGAAAGTTGTATAAATTTTGATGTTGATAAATCCAACGAGATAATGTAAGAAAACTATCACTGTGGAAGACTCGGAAATGTTGTCCATTTTTGGAAATAAAATCAAGTTGTAATAAATGACGAGGTAAGTTCTATAGATGCAGTTTTTATTTGCTTTTTTAGCTTGAAAGTTGTCTGTTTTCAATCATTTTATGTCATCGCAGAAGTTGTACATTATAGTTCAGCATTTCTTAAGAGTGTAGCATGTTTGTACAATGTATGATTGTCTAAAGCTGGTATCTCACTATCTCACTGTCCCCGGAACCACTATGACTCAGAGATTTGACAGAGCACTGTGTCTCAACGAATTTCAGTTGAATCAGACAAAAAGCAAATCTTTTTCATCTTTGTGTGTTTAGTTGTCTCTTTAACTATACTTTTTGCATGGCATTCTCATCAAAATGTCATGAGTGACACAAATCCACAGCTTGAGTGAGATATCAGCTTTAGATAGAAACTTTAATGCCTACACCAGGGTTGTAGCCAGCCTGAAATCATTTTCAGTCCCCTCAATTTGGAATGGGATTCCATTGTGCG
>NC_049979.1:27091253-27092836 GCF_000003815.2 Branchiostoma floridae
CACAAGGGTTTTTTATATTCTTACAAATCGATTTTTATCTGTCACAGAGGACGGAATACACCAAATCTTTTTCCGTCCTCAGCTGAAAAATTCCGTCTAAGGACGGGTGCTGGCTATAATCCAAGCCTACACCTATATTATCAAAAAGGTTCAACTTAGTTCTTTCTTATATGATATCAAGTTACTTACTCATCCCTGGAAGCTGATGATGACGCCCCACCTCCAGATTTTGTCTTCCTCTTTTCTATGATCTGCAAAACAAAACATGAATATCTGGGATCTGACAATGAACAGTTATTAATAAAGTATTAGCTCTCTGGTTGTGTACAACGAACTAGTCAACCAGTGATTTTTCAACTTCATGTAACTATGGTATTCATGGTTACACTTAATAGCCTTGTATTAGAAGGCGGAGCCCATCCCTCTCTGTTAACTGTCCTTTATACCTTAAGGCACCCATTTTACACCTGGGTGAAGTAAGAAAAGCTGACAGGTAAAGTGACTTTCTCAATCTCAAGGAAACGGTGTCAACAAGACAGAAATGCAAGGTATCGAACCTGTACTAGTAACCTCTTGATCTTGTGTCCGCTAGTCTGCTTAGCCAATCAGCCGTTCACCGCCGGGAATAATGCATTTTGTATGTCTCAAGTCTCAAAGTCTCTAGTCATAATTACCCTAACCCTAACCCTTATCCCACTCCCAACCCCAACTATAACCCTAACCCTTAACCTAAGCCAATCCTGACCATAATCACAACCCAACGCAGACGCAGTGTCTGGTCTGGAAATTATTGGCAAGACAATTATTCGATGCGACACTGGATCATGTCCTTGGTGCTGAATCGATAATACCTAACTATAGTAAATCAAGGGGTCGTGAGGAGACCTCCCCAATAACTGGCGACGACTAGCTCTGGTGCTATATGCGCTACCACAGACTAATTGATGGTTGTGCAATATCTCCAGAATGTTCTCTGTAATTAACAAGAATTACTCTGTCCATGCACTGGGACATATCTCTGTCTGACGCTCATGTACAGAATGCTAGACAAGCGTGATGCTATGATTTGCATCTTGATTGTGACTGATAAAAAAATTACAGTTCAACTGTTCATGAAAAAGATTCGGGGGGGGGCGCTGTAGGCTGAACCACCATTTGGCATGAAAACCCACTAAACTTTTCATAACCAACAGTGAAAATAGTTGGACGTACCCAATTTGTACGGTTTGTTCGTGGAATGTACCCGTCTACCGCAACTTCCAGGACGTGATGTTTGATAAAATGTAGCCACAACAACGGATCGTTAGTGCAGGCAACCTGTGTCGCCCCCCGTCTTTGTTCAGTGTCATTTACTAAAACAGCTGAACATCCGTGCAACCATCCATTTTCTTACAACTGATTTCAAAGATTGGTTTATTCAGAAACGCATACACTATATACAAAGCCTCGTAAGCAATATCACTTGACTGAATAATACCAAATGACGTAATCACCATTTAGAATTTGTCGAAAAAACGTTATGGTTTAAAAGCCGTTCGTTTTATAAACTTAGTTTAAAACTCTACCTATATATATATATATAC
>NC_049979.1:27092936-27094659 GCF_000003815.2 Branchiostoma floridae
AAACCACGATGTCTTGCTCAAACTTAAAATAGCCAGAGTAAAAAGTGCTTGGAGTATTATTCGACTTGGTTGAGACATGTGACAGTGTTAGACAGATGAGCGCACCAGAACATATATTATATCAGTATAAATCAGCAATTCGTCGCTACACTACTTAATGTGTGGCAGACAAGTCCGCACATGCCTACTGGTTACAGCTAACATGGCCTTCACACTGAAATCGAATTAGCAGGAATCAAGCAGAACCAGCCAAAATAAAGTATTTGCAAAATTCGTGCCACATTCGAGGACTTTACATCTGCTTTGAGATTAGCATTTGTCAGTATTCCAAGCGGAACTCCCTCCTAATGCGTAAAATGAAGGATAGGGTTAGTGAACTCTCCGTGCTTTCACAACACATTACGTTTATCAAACTGTGAATACCCCAAGGGGAACTGTTCCTCTGACACAGCGACGGTGCAGCGCCAATTAGAGGGAAATGTGTGATTAGTAAACTGTGACCTTAACCCTTGACAAGTCTGGGGGAGGAAATTGTAATTCACGAACATGGTAGAGAAATGATGTTATCAAGCGTTCGAAGCATTAACAACGGTAAGCGAATGCACGTTTACGGCATAACGTGACAAAATATTCAAAATAGTTTCCTTTGCATGTAAATTCTATGGATGGCTTGATTTTTGCCTAATTTCGAAAAAAATCACACGAAATTTTGGTTCTCTCCGGTTATGATCAACATGACGCGGAAGTACTACATGTGGTAGCATTTATTGTGTTTGTAAAAGTGACACTTGTGAGGTACCGAGACAGTATAGTTGAAATCAGAGAATAAATTGAAATAAAACTTGTTCGGTAGTTGTAGAAGTGACACTTATGTATGATTCGTGAGTATTGAGTGTAGTTGCCTACTCGACGTGCACTTCTTGAATACGGGATTCTAGGATTTCTTGGTTGTGATGCTGTGTTTTGTCTCTTTTTGACTATGTGTTGAAAATTTAGGCATCTTGTTTGTTTGTTTTTTCTTTCCAATATTGTTTTGAGTCTGCATAGGATGTAATCCATTAAATTTATTTTCTGTGGCCTAAACCATTAAAAAAAGCTCTCTATGAGGAGCAGACGCTTTTGCCTCCAAGTTTTAACATAACTTAATACATATAAAAACTGCTAGACTTAACACCCATCTTCACAGAGAGTATAACATAAGCATACAAAATGCAGTTGAAACTGTCACTGTTAAAGTGGCAAACCATAGTTTTCAGCCTATGGGGAATTCTATATTAAGGGGCTAAAAGGTGTATGCTTCGACGCGGTAAGAGTTATAGTAGGGGTGAAAAAGTTTGAGTTTATAGGGTACAACCTCCAAAAGACTAGCTACAAACGGCTACTTTTCATGCAGATTGTGTTACCGCCGCAAGGGGGAGCTCTATCTCGAGACTTGTGTAAGATCCTAAAACACTTTCTGGAATTTACCGTACATTAGCTTTCCGTAGTCTCTACGTACACCAGACACCATGGGACGCTAGAAAAACCGTAGAAATGAAAGAAATAGAGGAGTAAGCGCTGTTCCCTAGTCGGCTGTACTTCTCTGGCCGGCTTACCCCTCTATTTGTTCGCATTTCTACGGTTTTTCTAGCGACCTATGGAGTCTGGTATGTAGCGCACTGTTCCCTAGCCGACCGTACCTCTCTGGCCGGCTTACTCCTCTATTTGTTCCATTTCTACGTTC
>NC_049979.1:27094759-27096104 GCF_000003815.2 Branchiostoma floridae
AAAGATATCTAATAGACATCAAAACGTGAGATGCACCATTGATTATACAAATGAAACCTTCAATAACTTATTCGATATGAATTTTGTGCCATGCACAGGTAAATACTACATCGTGACCATGACGTTGATGTCCCTATCGACTGCAATGACCATCTTCGTCATGAACGTGCACCACTGCGGCCCTGACCGCCGCCCCGTCCCGAGATGGATCCGCCGCTTCTTCCTGGACACCATCGCACCGATCCTGGTCGGGGAAGCCGGCGGGCGGAAGGGCAGCGTGAGCCCGAGCGGCACCAGCGACACCCCGGTGGACATCACCGCCGAGGACACCGTCCAAACCGTCATGGAAGAATGCGAGCTCCGAAACCAGAAGGGGCACATGTCGAACGGGGTGGTCGCTCCTGCCATGGCACGCAATCTTCCCCGCCTCAGCTTTACCGGCTTCGACACCTGCAAGAGTTCTTTCCTCTCTGACGACGTCCTCCGATCAAGAAACCTGGCCACTGACCCAACTAATAATGCTTTCAACGTACTGCAGCACAAGTCCGAACTGTCCAATATTGCTAAGAATGTGGAGTGTGTGGCTAACTACGTACAGGGCCGAGCACAGGAGTGGGAAATACAGGGAGACTGGGCTAAGGTTGCCAAGGTGATAGATCGTATCTTCATGTGTATCTTTATCTTTGTGGGTGCCATCATCAGTATACTGATACTCACTAAGGTTATTTAGATACCCCATATCCCAAAGTATGTAACTCAATGTTGCATTCGTGGTTACACCAAGCACACCTGGCTCCCATCAATTTATCTACATAATGTAGTGTAGAATGGGTCTGCTAGCTGATCGCCCCTGTAAAAGACCGTTGTCGTTGTGGGAGGCCAGTTTGCGTTGGCCATCCAAGCTGCTTTGTAAGCGCCAACGATTTGTTGGCAAAATGCCAGACATCCATGTTACTACTAGTACTCTAGATGCAAAATTAACATCACAAGAGGGCATGTCATTGCATTGATCGTATCGAACATCGAGGCATAGTTTATCCAAGGAGGTTAAAAACCTCTTTGGTTTATCAACGTTTCCCTGCTGCCTCCTTGCAGTATCTGTCTAAACTGCAATACAGGCTTATCAAAGTAGGAAGCACCAACTGCAGCCTCGTTTTGGTGCATGACCTGATGGATGACCTTGGGAAATTCAAAATGGCCGCCGCAATATTGGCCAAAGGTCTATTATCTATTTGGGGCTCAAGTGCTTGGTACATGCTCTCAATGCGTCCACATCTTTTAAGCAGTGTGAGAAATTATGAACTCCAGAAGGGCAACGAATGCAAGTTTGATTAATATGGCCATT
>NC_049979.1:27096204-27175490 GCF_000003815.2 Branchiostoma floridae
CATTTGGGCAGAATGGACAAAACCTCTGGTCACGGGGAATTTTAGTATATCTTCCGGCTTCTATATTTAGTTTGTGACTTTATATAAGTCATTTGATTCTGTTGAGATCTCCATCTATGGTAAGCAGTCGCTACTACGCTTCTTGCATAGTAAAAAGTAACAAATTCATTGCTATTTACAGAATATCAGCACAGGCATTGTAGCCATGTTTAAAAGGTAATAAGACAGAATTAACAATCACTCAGATCCAGCATATCTGTCACTGGTCATACAGTTTAATGCTATCACAAATTTACTCTTTTCTTCACTAGAATCTTCACACAGAAAGGAGCTTCAGATAAGTATTGTTCTGATAAGGCAGGGGTATTATGTGCTAAGGATTTGCTTGTAGTAGAGGGTCCAAAATCACCAGGAAAGTGCACACAATTCATCAAACTGTAAATTACATTCTATTGCATTGTTAACTACCACCACTTATGCATAAAGCACACAGGATGCCGTCCAGGTTAGAAACATAATGAATAGTAGATATCTTACAATTATTGTTAGCTAATATCACACTAAAACTATACAAGTGGATACCATCTTAGTAAACTACACTATTTCGGATTCTTTGCCACCACCAATTACGTATACGTATAAGGCGCACAGGGTGTTGTCCAGGTTAGAAACATAATGTACAGCAAACACAGTTACTTATTCTATGAAATAGTTCCGTTGTCATTTTAATGGAAGTATCATAGTCGGATATATATATATAAACGTACATTTGATAGGGAATAGAAAAATATACACATTGAGACAATCTCGTGTCTCTTAACACCATTCTTGAATTCTCAACATTCAGCACCTTAGGCAATGGCACGTAAATTATATGAATGACATTAGCGCTAGCGTTAATGTTTGCCTAGCCTGTTTTCGAAAAAAAAAAGAACTTTTGTTCCACTCGATCTGGCAATGCATAGAGGGTACTTGTAATAGTGTAATAACCTTGAATGTAGATTAATGTACGTGATACAATGTACTACAGGCTACCAAACAAGTGTCACTTTCAGTACTTCCTGAATAATGGATTGAAGACGCTTTGTGAAACCATGTTTTATCACTTCAATCACAACGTTTATGGTCTCTTATTCCAGACTTTATGCTGAATCTTGCTTTTTTGGAGGGAGCATTTTGTTTCTATGCGCCCTCCCGCTCGAGTCTGTAGAGGATGTCATCCATAAAATTTACTTTCTGTGGCCAAGTAATATGGGGCAGAATGTTCTTGGCGCAGCTAATTTTGATCTCTTGCATCCAATATTGATATATATATATATATATATATATATCACAGTCTTACTTCTCCGTAATCAATTGCTTCTACCACCTTCAATGATTAAGTGATATTGCTGTTTAAGGGGTCGACTGATGCTCAAAATGCTCAAAAAGTGGAAGTGCTATAAATCCTCTTGTTCGGTTTACAAAAGACGTGAAGAAGGCAAAATGTCACCTAAAACTATAATTTTACTGTCATTTATAGTATTTCCTTCATTAATTTTTGACAAAAAGTCCCCCCCCCCCCCTTATCAGAACACTCTTCCTACATAGTCGGGCAATTATTTCCCGTGTGTCCTTTGTCAAAACACTTGTTGCAAATAGCGTCTTTCTCTCCATGTGCATAGATACAGTCAGTGTTAGGGCAAAATGTAGTTTTGTCGGCCTGAAAGTAGTGACACAATTGTGTCTTGTATCGAGAGTCACGATTTTTGCGTCTTTGAAAGTGCTTCTTTTCGCTTTCACTGTGAGTGGAGAAGCAACGTAAGCCATGCTGACAACAAAATCTGAATCGACACTGTTCGGGAAACACAATCTTTTGTTTCTTAGTCCTTTTCAATTCTTCCGGAGAAAGTGTTTGCTTATACTCAAGGAAAGTGATGACATTCTTCTCTGGCTCTGGGACATTGCAATTTAGCTTTGTCTTTTTCTTGATTTTGTGGATGAACTTTGTGAAAATGCGGTCTGAGAACATCTCCTCGTCTCGGGGTGAAAACGTCACAACCAAATCCCCCTTCTGTCGAAACCAGTTATAGTCATACTGGAAAGGCCAGCGAAATCTTTGTTCCATGGCATCGACCCACGTATAGTTTACACAGCTCATTTCAGCCCCCCTTATTACCATAGCTTGCTTATTTAGTGTGGAAGGATGGCGTTGTTTCCAGTCAAACCTATACTCAGTGAATGTCATCGATTCAATGTGGTCATCAAGACTCTCAACCACAATCCTATCATTGGTCTTCGCCAGATCTTTGATATTAGAGGAAAGGGCACGTTCCCACATCCATACCTCTATATTCCAACTTGGATACTCCAACACTTTGTTAATGAGTGGAAGAAAGTCTTTGTCGCCAGAAATCAGAACAATAGTCCCCCCTGCGTCTTTCCTTTGTGCGGCAAAGGAGATGGCATCAACCATTAGTTGAGCATCAACAGCTTTCTCTTTACCTGTTATTTTACTTCGCTCCTTTAAGTCTACTTTCCAACCCTTTTCCTTCATCTTATCCCATAGGGAATCATTGGGAGGCGGTATAGAGCCATACATGTTTGCAATCTTTATAACACTAGACGTTTGGCGTTCCTTGCTTGACAAGACATCAAGGAAATTACCGTACTCAATTCTAAGACGTGGGTCTTCATCGCAAGCGAGATTCTTCTGCTTGACGGCTGCCCTTTTCCCCGCTATCCATATGTTGGAGTCATCTACAAAGACGTGAAGGCCCTCGTTCCCAGACTTGCATGGTGGGACAGGCGTGCCAAGTTCTCGATTACTCTATAAAAGCAACACAACATATTGTCAATCAATAACTAGAGTTCCATGAACCCATACCTTCGCCAAATCATTTTACCTTCACAACTGGTGTATTGATTGTGTTTATCATAATTCATGCAAATAAGTTCCTCGTTGGCATAAATTGTATTAGTTGATCCCCCATTATGCATAAATTATATTAGTTGATCCTCCACCCAAATAACAGACGTACACAATCTATGTATCTTCAGAAAGAAAGCTTTAACCGATTTTCTGATAATGTATGCAAATGAGGTCCTTACTCAATCAATGTTCAATGAGGTCCACCTGTACTGTACATAACTTCCAAATGCCACAAGTAAGAAATTCCAGTCATTTACCACAGTGGCCCGGGGTTATAGCATTTTCTCATTAATTAGGCAAAATTATGTCCTTATTTGCATGATATTTATCTATCAGAATTCTTCTCTTTCTCAGTTATAAATATCACATGTTGCAATATAGTCCTATAATGGAATAGAGGTTTTTAAAATTTCCTCATTACTGATGCGAAATTAGATTTTGATTTGCATAAGTACCATCAAATTATATCAAGCATACCAAAAATCACGTTTATGATTCGTTTATCTCTTCTTGACTTATTCGCCTTCAAGGTCTGAAACTAAACCGGCTCCTGCGGTTTACTAAAACCGCTCGGGGCCCAAACCTACACCACTTACTCTCTGCCCCAAGAGCTATCTACCACTCAAAAATCGCGACCACAGCATGTCCAGCCAGAAAACAAGATATCAAACCCGGAAGTTCCGCTGCAGTACCATAACAAGCTGCTACGGAGTCCAAAATCTAATAGTTTTCAGCTGTTGTCAAGATCTAACCACGTATCAAATATCGATACAATCCATTTAAGCGTTCTCCAGATATGCTGATCTTCTACAAACACACAAACACACACACGTACATACATACAAACACTAACCCAAAATATAACCTTCTTGGGGAAAGCAACAAAGTCTGAAAGAGGGAAGTAAGAGCTAGAATCCCTGAATCACCTGAGTCAGCCTACAGATACCCACATACAGAAAGTTGTACATATGCAATTACACTGCAAACATACATAAATGTTGACAAAAGGATAAACAACTGATCAGGATAGATTGATTCATTTTCCGTCTGCTAAACGCATGCCATGCAATATCGAAGTCTACAGAAGGAAGAATAGTCAATTTTGCACCCCACCGACATTTCTTTCTAAAACTATTTAACTCTTTTCCCATCCCACAGACATTTCTTATGTGTTTCGTTGACAACACTAGAAAGGCCACATTTATGCAGAAATGTACAATGTTTTCCCTCTAGCTTTGTTTCAATTGCAAGCTACCGGCACCAGTAGGCTCGACCGCAAGCATAGACATACTTTCTGCATTAATATTGCTTATACCCCATATCTGCTCGTGACTTCATTAACATAATTTAGGTAATTTGTTTTAATTTATTGAATTACTCTGATAATCAACATGTTTTGTGAACGGGCTTGGCGCACAATGAAATATATGTAATTGTTTTTGTCAAAATCACTTAAATCTCTTTTGTACAGTTTTGTGGGGGAAAATGACATTTGGCTATTTTAAGAACCACATTTTAAAGTATGCAAGCATAGAAAACTATCTGCATGAATAATATGTATCCCTCACATCTGCTCGGAACTTTTCTGACTTTTTGGATGACGTAATTTTCAAATCCGAGTTTTGATTGGCTAAAGGAGGAACAAACATTCTGAGTTTTGATTGGCTCAAATTAGCAGGCCGGCAAAAACAATATGTTTTCACCTTCGGGAAAATATAATAATTCACAATGGCTATAGTGACCCAGGAATGTATACGGCGCCATGGACATGGCAAGGAAACACATAGACAAAGAAAGCCAACTCACCAACTCAATGAGTGATTCTGCCAAGGCCTTGCTGAATTTAAGCCTCGGTCCAGTCTTAGGGATCATTGTCTGAAGGTTAGTTTCATCAAGAAGTAGCAGAGCTTCTCCGTCTATTTCTTCGTCTGAAATGATATAAACGGCCGTCCCCAATATAATTTATTATGATAATCTACAGAACAACGTTGATTAAAAAATCTATGGAGTAGATGGTATAATGATAATTGTATTGGAAGAAGTAGACGAAATATTCTCGTACCTTTGAATGTCTCTGCGACTTCGTCAGTACTGAGTTCGCGTATCAGTTCACAAACTTCATCAACTGACCACTTGGAAACAGGATGGACGTTGTCTCCCTCAGATTTCGGCTGAATGGGAACCTCCTGAAGACAGATTAAAATGGCGAAAACTCATGACAAACTAGAGTTTCATGACCTCATACATTCGCCAAATGATATCAATCGCTTCGACTGAAGTATTTACCATTGATAATCATACACATAAGGTCCTCATTTGTCATTTCTCACTTTACACCCAACACTAGAATCAACACTATGGGGACTTTAATACTTTGTGCTCACATATCGAATATCAGTATACACACACAGCCTGACTAAATTGATATTATGATAATAGTAAGTACATTTGTATTATTTTCATTCTCATGTCCTCATTTGCATTAATCATATTGCTTGATAATCATTATAAATGCACTCTCTGAACTTGGTCTCTTCTCTCATACCACAAGCGTGAATGTCTTCAAAACGTACTCTCCAAGCATAGGTTAGGCTCCGGCTGTTCTTTTACCTTTTTTGTCGTTTTTATTGGGCTTTCCATTTTGTATTGTATCTTGCCGTGATATAATACAATACAAAATAGAATTAGCCCGATATAAACGACTATGAAACGTCAAAAAACAGCTGGAGCCTAACCTCCACTTGTGGAGTATTTAAAACGTGCTCTTACGGTTTGAGCTTGTCCTCCCACTGCTCCCAGTTCCTCCTGCTGTGGTTCATCCTGTTGTGTAGGTGGGCTGGGCTGTTCAGGAGGTTTGGTCACCCTTTCCACATCGTCATCAAATGTTTTAAATCCTCCCTTCTTCTTTTTCTTCCCTTTCTTTTTTAGGAAAGCATCTAACTTGTCGTCTGACATCCTCGGTGCTGTAAAATGTAACACTTGCTTGTTATCAATTTTTTTTTAAGAAATATTTTTGCAATGTATCAATCAGAGTCACCACAGTTATAGATGTTGTAGACATCGTTTGGCAGTAAGTGCTATTATTACAACATGCTATATTAAAGATGTCCCTACAACTCCAAAACTAGCCACAAGAGGGCGAAAACTTTTGTTTCTTCTTCACAACCATGAGAGCTATCAAATACTCACAAATTAACAAATTGTGACCTAAGCTTGTTCAGAACACGAGATATCAAGACTGGAAGTTCCGCTGGAGTACCAACGAGAACCGCTAGGGGGCCCCAAATCTAATAGTTTCTAGTGTTTGTCACACCCGACAAACATACCAAGTCTGAAATCAATGCATTCAGCCGTTCTTGAGTTAGTTTGGTTTGCCCAACCTAAGGAAGCTTGGCCTGGTGAAGGCAATTGTAAGACTGCTGTAGACTTTCTGATCCCGCTAAGTCAGAAATGCTTAATCAAGCCCATTTATTTCAAAGATTTCTTTATTTTCGTCCGCTTGGACTTCTATCCGTACACTAATTGCACTCAGTCGCTCACAACTGGACAAGGTGACATGTTCCTTCACCTTGTGTTCCGATGATGGACCTCCGCCCCATTAATGAAAAAACAAGTAAACTGACATGCAACGTTACGAAGAAGCCTGTAGGTACTTCCGTCGGATGTGGTTTGCCTGCCCTTCACTACTAAGCTGAAGGCTAATTTCTGTGTGGCACCACCAAAAGCACACCGGCAAATGAGAGGGTGAAACCTCAGAATGCGTGACTCATTCCCTTTAACAATAGCCAGTTTCACATGGAGTGTCAAAGTTCATCTACGAAACAATAGAATCACCTGCCTCCATTGTTCCCACCTTTGCACACGATTTAGACTTGGACTGACAGTCGAAAGGTTGGATGATTGGCATCGTAATACTTTTAGTCTAGTAACTAGAGTTTCGCGACCTCATATCCTCGCCGAACTTTTCGGGTATCATAAAAGTTTCAAGAAGGTCATACAAATAAGGTCATTATTTGCGTAAATCATATCATACTACTAAAACCCATGCATGTCCAGCACACGAGATATCGAATATCTTCTGCAGTGCCTTAGAAAGCCACTAGAGAGCATTATGGAACTTGGCCTAAGTAAACCATGTAACCATATATAGGAACTCTAATTTACAAATACGAAAAGAATATGGCATTTGGGTGGACCATAAAACTATAAGTGACTCCATGTTGGCCCATGTCTGGACATGGTTTAAACCTTACTCTAAGCCAATACTGTTCATTGTTGTTGTTGTTGTTGTTGTTGTTGTAAATTTACGTCATTCGTTTGTAACGCTTCTACTTTTTTAACGTCATTATCATTGTGGAGTGCAGACAAATTACTCTCCAAGCAAAGTAACCGGATCAACCTCGAACTCTGCTTGGAGAGTATACGAAACTTACCAGTAACGAAATATCGTTGAACCATATCGCCACCCGGAAGTCTTCTCTGGTCACAATTTACACAGTAACAAATGAAGTTTGATCAAGGTTTGACCTTGGTTTTATAAGGCAACAATTAGTTGTTAATGTGCATTGACCTTGTGACGTGCAGTAGATGTTGTTGGGGATGCGGACAGAAAACGGGGCATAATACAAAAAGGTCACAATCTTTAACCTCTGCTTGCAGAGTATCTGACACGTAAGGTTACATTAGCACTGGTGGCATAAAAACAGTCCGTCTATTGTGAATAACCACGCAGCGGAGGAGCGTGCAAAACTGTTTTCCTTATTTTACTCCGGTGGGACTTCTATCTGTATATTGTGGTCGTGAATATAGTGGAAAATTCGAATGTACTGTGAGAATTGTGAAAATAAGCCCCTCCACTCAATGACTAATTGAAAACAAATAAACTTACATGATACGCTGCGTTGGATCCAGGAGGTTAAATCTCCTTCGATGTGGTTTACCTGCCCTTCACTTGAATTTCTGAGTGAGACCGCCAAAAACACACTGGCAGTTGAGAAAGTGACACATCAGAATGCCCTTAGGCATTCCAGGATCCCATAGCAACACGTGTCGAAGTTCATTCACAAAACAATGGGCTCACCTGCCTGACTGAAATCGATATCGCGCTCCTTGCGGCCCGCATCAGCAGTTACTCAGGCCGGTCTCTATCAGACTCGGACTACGCTGGCTGTTGTTGAGAGAATACTTGGCCAGGGGAGATTTGCTACCTACCTACCAGAGAGTTTGGCAGATGCTTACCTTTAATAGCGTGGATTGACTCCCCTGGCCAATTTCCCGATTTTTTTTGGCTGAATACTAGTACGATTCGTGCCCCGTAGGAAGGCCTGGTGGAGGCTAGCTATGCAGTTACCCGGCAGTGGGTCAATAACCCCTGCAAGAGAGGTAGCGTAAACACAGACTACACTGGCCCTCTACTGTTCAAACTCATTTCCACCTCCTCTCACCCATGCGCAGATCTAGAACTGTTTGCAAAACGGATACTTTCCCGAAGAATGGTCATGACGTACCAAGGAGGTTGACTACCCATACGCAAGTCAAGTGATGCCTCACTCCCAGATAAATACGTACCAGCGGGGAATTTCCACCATGAGCTGTATGGGGAAATTATTCTCTTGTATGCCAAAAATAGTTACTCAAGCAACTGGATATGGTTTTGAAACGGTCAGACGTTTCGGAAAGAATCCACTTTCCTTCGTCAGTGACACTGAAGTGACCTGCAAGAAACAGGTCTTTTATACTCTAACTATGAATGAAGACAATTTCAGATGTCCAATAGGAAAGGTTGTAAGACAATTCAGACTGAAGACAATTTGGATTCCAAAGAAAACAAAGCTAAGCCAAAGTCAAGTTGAAGACAATTTGGATATCAAAGGATATCAAGGCTAAGACACAGTTAATGCAAATGAGTCAATTAGCTCCTGTTGTTTTAGTTACAGGAGCTAAAAGGAGCTATTCTCTTGTATCTTGTAATGTATTTCCTGTCAATGGAATCGCCCTTATGAAGGGGTTATTATCTTTACTGAAACTGTAGTTCGTTGGCGCTACGGTTGAACGAATTTCAGTAAAACAATGATTTTTGTGTGTTTTCCCAATGCCTACTTAGCGGTAAAACCATATACATGTGCAACGTATGTAACGTTGGTATATCAACAGGGAGAGAAATCAAAATGCAATACCTTGTAATGTATTCATAGGTTAATTATGACATTATAATATAACGTTAGATGAAAAGTAAAAAAGAAACTACGCTGAAGATGTACAGCATCATTCACTACTAAAGACGTTTGCGGACATCACTAAAAAGGAGATCACCGAAGGGGAAGCTAAACGATTTGGAACAGCTTTGAATGACAAACAAACAAACAAACAAACAAGCAATCAAACAAACATAGTATTCGATGATTTTGAAAAGGTGTTTGAAGTATGCCAATTATCGGGGTTAACATTTTTGTCGTGATGACGCAGGCAGCTTTGTAGGTCCGTGACAACGTTATGACCTCTTTGTTTGTCACACTTTTCGACTGATGCTTACTCTCACAGATCATAGAGAAGGGCAATATCACTTTTTGAATGTTTCCATGTGAGTAGTAATGTAACGGATGTTTTGACTATTTTAGTGGCTAGAATGCCTCCGATCCATAAACTTAATCCCCCGCCATTTAATTACTTAATACGATTTTTTTCAATTACAAGGGGGGGGGGGGTACACGATGGTCCTTCCTCATCAGGTTAGTTTCTTTGCTTTCAAAAGTTTGACAAATCAGTATCAAAGTCATCAGGCGAAGAATGACCTCTGACCCCCATCTTTATCTAAGATGGGACCAGGGTGTATTGTCAAGTAACTATAAAACCTATTGATAGTCATACGCTACCATTGTAAGGATATTTATGTCTTATTTTATAGATACTGTATCAAAACCATTCAAAAGATGACCATGAATGAAAACTATCTATGACGTTGAATACAATATTAAAGTACATATTCATAGCATCCCCCCTGCTACCTGAATGGTATAATCCGTTCAAAAAGTTGAAGAAGACAAAGAGTGCACACACTGACAAAATCTTCTCGACCAAATTTCTTTCCTCTAGCCCAACAGTGAAGACAAAATGCCCCCAAAGAAGAAGAACAAGCCACAGAGGAACGGTTTCTGGGTGTACATGCAAGAGATGATCCCGGAATACAAGCGGCAGGGATACCAGATGCCAAACGGCATGGCTGACGTTGTCAAACTCGCCCACCCATCTTGGAAGGTAAAAAGCTTGACAAACTTGTAAAACTTTTGAAAGGTGTCCGTTATATAGAAATTATTCTCATCAATTTGTTCATGTGATGTGGATTACGCTTGATAGGGCTGTGAATGATTTATTTTTAGTTGTTTTGGTTTTTGTTTGCTGATGCCAAGGAGCTGGTCTCGAATTTCTCAGAAAAATTTCCAGACCAGCAAAGATGGCGACCAGATGTCATTGTGTTTTTGAGGACGCCTTAGGGGCGTAGGCGGTTTCCATTTTTTTCATGGTAGGATACAATTGGCTGATTGTGTTGCCAAAGGAAAGATCCCAAAACAAAATAACTTTCTGTGTATTTTCATGGATGACAAGGCTGTATTTGAAGTTTGAGTGTTCAGTGTTCTTTTTCTTATTTCCAAGCAGATGTGTGGAGATATGCAGACCATTAGAAAGGCTTACAACATGCCACAAAAGTAGTTGTAAAACATGTGCATTTTTGCTTAGATGGAAAGATAAGCTCAAAAGGCCTCAAATGAACAGGTTAGCTAAACTTTCACTGGTTATGGCAGCGAAGACAAACAATACGGTAGTTTTTTATTACAGTATTTACATGTTCATTGTACTTGGGAAGTTTGTCTGGCTCTTTATGACAAGCACAATGAACAGTGGACCTAAGCTGAACACCCTGTCTGAAGGACTGCAATCCTTTTCAGTAATGTACATGTCAGGTGAAAGACAAATCTGGGATTCGAAATCAAAATCTGTTGGTCCACAACCAGGATCAGTGAACTATGTATGCCATACATTTGCTCAAAGATTATGTTAAAAAGTTTGCTTCTGTGTTGCAGGCCATGCCAGAGATGGAGAAGCAGGAATATGAAAGGCAGGCCAAGGAACTCAAAAAGAGTGCCTCTGCTACAGCTGGTCGTCTGGACTGCAAGGGCAGACCTTTAGCTGTAAGTTGGGCATCTGCAATTTTGGGGTCTATAGAAAATGCTGTGCTCTCTACCAGGCCATTCCACCTGGCCAAACAAAAGTACCATCTTTTTGTTTCAAGTCTCACGATACATCCCTCACGACTTTAACGAAACATTTTTCTAGATTAATCCCAGGAAAAGTTGCAGAATTGGAAAATTTGTGAAAAATATTTTGGCAAACAAAGTTAGGGCCAAAGTTAGGATCCTATTCTCTAACTTGAAAGAAAGTGGAACTTTAGATTACAAGGAAAAGAAGTTCATGTTAGAGGAGATTAAGCAAAAGTCTTTATTGTGTTGTATGTTTGACACTCAGTGTTAGCTGGGACATTTTCTACATTTTCCTCTGTTAGAAAATGTGATCCCATCTATACCACTAGCCTTTTTTGTGCAAAAAAAAGTCTTGGACAATTCATAGGTCACTTGAGGACAATGGGGAAAACGTTAACGTTTGTGGCCTGGTAATGTTGCTAGTTTTTTCTCTGGCCTGCAGGACCGAGTAGACACCAAAGCCATCCTGGAGAAGAGACGTTTGGAGGAGAGGAGGAGGGTTGTTGCAGCCTGGCCTCCAGGAAGGGGTGAGCACCAGGCTTTTAGCCAGGCATGCGTCAAGAAGTCATCTGGACTCCCTTTTCTTAGAATAACAAGAAATTTGATGCTCCCTATACTGGGGAAAAAATTGTCTGACAAGCATGAAATTCTGATTGACCAGGGATGCTACCAGGTCATCTGTGGTCATAGTCTTCTACTGTGACCTCTGGAACAGTATTTTTGCCTCTTGGGATACCTTAAAATGCACTTTTTTAAGTTAAAATCATCAAAAACTCGGCACCATGGAATTCGGATGCCCCCGGACCCCCCTACAATAGTCACTCACCAATAAGTTTGGACTCCCTATTATAAAATCCTAGCTAAAAGCCTGGTGAGCACTGACATGATTTTAGCCTTGAATGTGATCCTAATTAAATGCAAAGGAATATCAGAATAAACTTCCTGGCACATTTGACCAATTATTGATGTCACATATTCCTAAGGTCACGTGGCAAAAAGATCAAAGTGCCTGTAACTCTGGCGAATTTACATCCCGAAGTGATTAGTCATTTTTGATCCTGAACAAGTTGATCCATGAACACCTTAATGTTGGAAGAAAGTTTAACATTGTACAATTGGTAACCGTTACTATGATTACTATCAACACAGATAAGTGTCCATGATAACTCGAATGTCAGGAGAATACTGTAGTGCTGTGTATTATAGGCAGGGCTCGAAATACCACATGCATATGCAAGTTTGTGCATGTGAGATTAGTGTGGTGCAAGTAAGTTAAGACCAAACTTGCACCCGTGCAAGTTACTTTTGTCCTCTAATACCTGACATTAGAAAAAGCTTACAAACACCAAGAATATTATCTGTCATTGAAAGGTAAAAGAAAATAACACTTGATAAAAAAGCCTAAGTTTGTCCATGGAGGTTAGACATCCAGGTAAACAATATTTCAAGACAATTCCATCTCTACAATGCTTAATTTGGTGTTGTCTTACCTTGATTTGCATTTAAGTCACATTTGCATACAAGTTAGTGACTTTGATATGTTCAACTGGTTTTTCCAGTTATATGTACATGTTGTACTTGTAATGAGTTGTTCTACCACTTCATTCCAGCGATTAGTGATGGATGTCAATCGCGAGGCATGCAGAAGAAATCTATGGATCTTATCGAGTTGTAGACATTGGATTGATCTTTAATTAAGCCTAAATTCACCTTTTTTGAAACTGTACAGTTTAAAACTAAAGAAAAAATGCTATGGAAAAACAAATACTTAAAAGTATCCAAACATGTGGTCTTTATGTATCCCCATTTACTCACATACATTTGCAAATTTTCAGAATAGGAGATAAAGAGTTAACAGTTCACTATTTTGGGTTGTGCAAGTAAGTTTCTTTTGGTGCAAGTTACCTTTTGCTCAACTTGCACTGGTGCAAGTTAACTGAAAAGTGTATTTCGAGCCCTGATAGGTGTTGTTAAAGAGAAGTTCTTGTTTCCTGTGTATAGGTGTTGTCCATGAGAAGTTCTTGCTGCTGAGTATCCAGTCTCTGTGTGAGCTGCCTGATGACATGGGGTACATGCCGTGTGAGATCGGCGTGGTGGAGTATTCACTACAGGAGGGTATCACACGGGAGTTCCACAGGTTCATACAACCTGGTGAGGACAGCTTTCAACTCACTCTGCCCTTCTAAACTACTGTATATATTCAACACTTTCAACACTGGAGGTATGACATTTTTTAAAGACAGTATGACATTGTATTGAACAGTATGATGTTGTATTGAGTAGCATGACATTGTATTGGGTAGCATGACATTCTTTTGGACAGCAAAATACAGCCATTGGCAAAATTTGAGGTGATTTGAGAACATTTTAGGTACAGCCACTTCAGCTGGAAAAAGTTCAGCAGGTACAATGTATTCTTAAAAACATTTCTGTTAGCAGTACTTCATGAACAACCCATCATAATCATGATTTATTGATAAATCCATTTGAACTGGGATTGTGTCTAGTGCATTTTGAATTTATTGAAGGATGTGAAGCGAAGTCATAAGTTGTCTACTTATCAATGTCGGCCCAGAAATCTTTCAGTATTCTTCTACAGCACTGTTTAGCGATATTTTTGTCTTTGTTCAGCGCAAATTTCAAGATGGTCTAAAATGAAAAGTATATGTGCGAGTGCTGTATTTTGGACCTGAACCGAAACGTTTTTGCAAGTCCAGAACCGGTCTGGCGTACCGGCAAGCTTTATTTTTTGCTCATTTTTTATTGGCACGCCGTGCGACCATCATTTCAAAAATAGGCGCATCCTTAAAATTACGGTCGCAATGCGACCAAATCTAGTCGCAGTCACGATCCCTGGTCTACCTTCTCTTTTATACTTACAGTACCATCTTTTGAAAATGGAACAAACTCCAATGTTTTGTTTCAAAGACTACCATACAGAACTTGAGAATAATGCTGTTTTCTCCACAGGAAAACCACCGCTGGGATATCGATACTTGTGCCAAAGCACCAGTGAGTACCTATTCTATGTCTCAAAGACTCATTCTGACGTTAGTATTGCTGCCAGTCATTTTTTTTTAGCGACGCTTCGGGGCGGAGCCATCATAATGTTCTGTTGTCAATAAAGATGCCATATGTATTTCTTAGCATAGTGGGACTATGTACAAGTACCACTAGTCCTGACTAGGAATCAGATACTAGGATATCCCCTTTCTTCCTGCCTAGGGCTGGGTATTGGTACAGCGTACCGGTACAAAACCGTTTTTTTCTTATTGGACCGGTCCAGAAAAACCGGACCTGAAAAAATTAGGTGGACCGGATGATGAACCAATTAGAAAATTAACAGATTGTTTTATCAGGCATTCACACGTTTTGGCGCTTGCAGGTACAAGAAAATAACAAGAGTGAAGTAGAGTAGAGTTTATATTAATTTCTACCAAGTTTTACAGCCAATCGTACAGGTGCAGTTAGCGTTGAAGGATTTTAAAACGCCAGTGTTAGTCTAATACTCCACCAAACAGATTTCTTTGTAGTGAAATGGACCATTGGTATGAGTCATACTGCATCAGGTCCAGGTTCAGGTCCTGACCTGGACCTGATCCTTTGGACCTGAACCGGACCTGGACCTGAATTTTCTGTACCGGTACCCAGCCCTATTCCTGCCCTAACAAACATGGCTGCCATCGGTTCTCCTGCCCTTTGTGTTCCAGGTGACAACACACATCAGATCCCCATCGAGGGGTTCGAGCTGGCGGAGGGAGACTACCACCGACTATGGACAGATCTCTGCAAGTTTACCAGCCCCAACGGCAGGGACTTTCCTCCGCTATACGTTCAAGTTAGTCACTTTTGACCTTGTTCAGATGAACTGTAGTTGTGAGAAAACAGGTTGTGTTTATGTGTTTGTACAAGGGTTGTAATATGTCTGTGCTGTAATTTTCTTCAGCAAGGAAGGAACTAGCTTGGTTTGGCCTAAGGTAGAACTTGACTGTGTGAACATATACTGTATGTAGAATATAACATGGTGTGTTTCGTAACACTAGAGTACCAGCTTAACCGTTTGTATGACCGGCTGAAGGCCGAAGGCTGGTCAAACTCACAGGATTGTATCTTGTATCTTATTTACGTCATACCAACATGAGAAAACACATATTTGAATGTGAAACGCAACAGAATTTGAGAAAATTTTGGTGTCCTCGGCCAAAAAATTGTAGCAACACCAATTCCAACATCCATATCCGGAATTTATAGCACTAGGACGCACTCAAAGTGTATTCAGTTTGTTCTATGGATAGTCTGGATAGTGTCCAGAACGGCCATAATCATGTTATCATGGCCCAACTATGACATGAAACGGATTACAATAATGATATTGATGTATTACTTTTGTCCCTGCATAGGTGACACACACTTCCATGTGTGAGTGGTGCCTGGACTGGCTGTCAGAAATGGCAGGTAAGTGGAGCTTAATTGATAAAAGAAAAAGTACAGCGACTTTCGTACAGTCTACATTTTGAACTTGAGTCAAAATGAGTCCTTGAAGTGATTAGATTTTGGACCCCTTCACAGCTTGTTAAGGTACTGTAGGGAAACTTCTGGTTATGACATGCTATGGACATAATTTTTCAGTTATAGATACCTTGTAAAAGGAAGAGTAAGCAGTGTAGGCTTTGATTCCCAAGTGGCATCTTTTTTGATCCCCTAGTGGCATCATCAGCAGGAGCTGGTTTTGTTTCTGAGTTTGAAAGAGAATAACTCAAGAAGTAGTTGACGGATCATCATGATTTTTTAATATTTTGACACTGATCACTTCAGACAATATTCTTTTGCTCCTTTGTTGTTTGGTATTCCATAGTGAAGTCCTGAACAGTTACCCTTGAGCACTGTACATAACAGTAAATCTATGTAATTTCAGTTCATTAGAGGTAAGTGTTATTACTAGTATTAGTTTCAAGCTGAACTTTTTCCTGGCCTTGAAATACTGTAACCTCCTTTTGTGTTGTTGATTTCCCGAGTACAGGCGAGTACAACAGGTTCCACGTGTACGAGTTGGACAGTCTAGTGAAGGACTTGTACGAGCACGGCGAGGGCCACGCCCCCTCCCTCAGCATGATAGCATCCATCCTCAACACTTCAGTCTTTGACTATGAAGATGGGTCCAGGTGAGGATGTAAACATAATGTTTAGGCCACAAGAAGTAAATTCTATGGATGACATGCTCTACAGACTTCATGCAAATTTTATTTGATAGGTAGTGATGTACATGTAGTAGTAGTTGTAGTGGTAGTAGTAGTAAAAATAGGAACCATGAATATTGTACATGTAGAAACCATGAATATTGTATCACAAATTGTGATGACAAATTAAACATGGTATCACAGCCAACAAGTCTTTTATTTCTGTATCCAAGAGGTGCGCCAAGTGACACTAGTTTGGTAGACTGGTATCACTAACCAAATTGACAACTACAGTCATTGCTACCATATTAGTACCACTTTTACTATCCACCTTGTTTCATTTCTACAACTATGGTCATGTACAGTCATGGCTGGTAACTACACTGCATATTTTCCCATTTTGGTATCTTCTTGTCATTTTGACCATTTTTGTACTAGAAAAACATGTTTTTTTCAAAATGAGGTGAAACGTTATGAGTGTGTTGATGTTATCCATAGAGGTTACTTGCTGTGGCAGTGCTTTCATGATTTAATCCTAAGTTGAACAAAACAATACAAAAGAATAGATTCTTCATTTTGTTCATGCACATCTTCTTTGACTATTGAATAGACTTTGGCATTGTACTACATTAGTCACATTAAATTAGTGTCCATTTTCTACAATTTAAAAAAAAAAAATATTTGCTTACTTTGCAGCTGCTTTGTACTTTTTTTTAAATGGCCAAAGATTGTTGCACATGCAGACTTCATCATGTAATGGAACCAAGATGGCCTTACATCTGCATGGGATGTGTACGTTGTAAAGCTTGTGTTGTTGCACCTGTACAGCTGTGAATACCACGCCAGCAAGGAGGTGAAGTACTGTGCTCTGGGAGCAGTCAAGAGATTCTGGTGAGATCTTCTTCTCAATTTTCTAATCAAATCTAATACTTGTATCTCCAAGCTATTAAGATGTGATTGTGCAATTGTGTTAGAAAGCCTGAACAAATGAAGTCTGAAGTTTTATTTAAAATCAAAATTGCAAAGATGACAACTGCTATTCCAATAATAGATACCAAACTGTTAATTATTAATAAATAGAAACAGGATACTAAATTGCAATCATGGCAATACTAAATTGCAATTGCAATTGCAATACATTGTCTTTTGTACATCTTAGGAAAAAAAGGCAATTATTAGTAATAAGATTATCAGTACAATTGATATGAAAAAAGTACAACTACCATTCCATCAAAGAATTAAAAAACCTTGATTAAAAACAATGCAGGCTATGTGCAATAGAAATTTCTCTTTGCTATTTAATTGCTGAACACATATCTGACTAGAATGCTTCTGTCGCTTTCAAACATAGGAAAATCTACAGTAAAATGTCTTCTACATTAACTAAACTACAGAGGTGGAAGATTCTTTACTCTAATAACAAAAATTTTTTAAAAAGTTTGCCCATGCATCTACAGACGCGTAGGATGGCGCCCATCTCCACTTCGAAGCCCTTGGGCCACACATGTGCAAGTCACTACAACAGGGGGCTGGTCCACTGGTAGTGATGTGTGTTTAACTTCCATACTCTTCCTCATTAGTGCTGAGTGCTAAGCAGAGAAAGCAGCATGTACCATTTTTAGAGTCTTTGCTATGACTCGGCCGGGGATCGAACTCACGACCTATCGAATGCAAGGCGAACACTCTACCCACTCGGCCATTGCACCGGTAATAACATTTACTCTAATAATACTCTAATTTATAACAAAGAGTTATTTCTGTTGCTTGTTAGTTTCTCCATCAGTGACTCCATGGCCCAGGTGTATGACCTACAGCTGACAGCCCGTCACCTCCCGGAGAGACCAGAGAACCAGGGCCACTACACCATCCTGCCTTCTGATGCCTTCGCTCTGGACAGGAGGCCCATGTGGGTCTGTACAAGTCTTCTTTTCTTTGTTTCTCTGCAGTCAGACTGGCACTATTCTCTATGAACTATTCTCTATGAACTACCCATCACACCTAAGCTTTGCACAGCTTCATGTAGCTGCAAGCATTCTTAAAAGCACACAGTAGTGGTAATGTGGTCCACTCAGTGATGTTATGTAAATTTTGGAATGCTTCAATCCTGGTTTCATTACACATAACTGTGGGAATGAAAGGCATGACTTTTTCCTTGTTCTTGTCTGATAGATGAATACTTAGAAGTTCCACCAGTTTATTAATAATTTTTTACATAGTCTGAACATTCTTCTATAGTTTTTCATACCGATGGCTCTGCCACACTGGTTACGTGGTATGAGGGTATCTGTAGTTAGTTGAGATGGCCCATCCTCTCCCTGAAAGAGGACAGGGATGGGGTAGTTACTGTTCCTGTAGTTAGACAGTTCCATTCTAAGATTGTGCATGGTAAATGTGTTTATGTGTATGTGTTTTCCCTATAGGACCCTCCATCTCGACAGAGAACCACATCCCAGCCCAGAGGAGCAGCCTATAACCCACCTCCCTCCTACAGCAGAGACCAGCGTAACGGTATAGCAGCTGCCTCACCCTCCGAAGGCAACTTCCCCGCAAGAGACATACGCGTACTCACACAGGTAGTGTTTCATTTTTTAACACACATCTAAAATATTATTTCTATATTTCCACCTAAATTTTCACCTCAAAATGTATATCAGGGTCCCTGATATGACAGGGAAAAGGTATATGCTGCATGAAATATGAAGTAATTTTGGAAAAGTTTATTGTACATGTATTGGCATAACGTCCGAATGGTACATTTCTACACAGAGATGATCACAAAGTAGTCTGCTTTTGCAGGGGGTCGCTAATCTGGTGGTGTGCATAATGCTTTTTTGCATGCAAATATTTTCTAGCTTTCTTTTCTTTCAACATGCCTGGTAAAAAGTGCCTGAGGATGGAGGAAATGTACAGATTTCTTGGTGATTTTACCATACTGGGACAGTTGCTATAAATACTTCAATCTATACATTTAATACAATGTTGTACCGTGGGACCGCGTAGCACAGTGGTATTGTGTTTGCCTCGTTAACGAGAGGTTGTGGAATCGAATCCGCCGTGCTGCCGATGTTGTGCCCCTGGGAAAGGCACTTTACTCACGAATTTCCTCACTTTACTCAAGTGAAAATGAGTCGTCCCTCGGATAGGACGTTAAATGGAGGTCCCGTGTCTGTGGAGAGCCACACCCCAGGCACGTTAAAGAACCCACCACATGTGCGATGGTGCGGTGTGAGCGGTTCAAAACCTACAGTACCTTGGCCGCACCTGGGGCAATTATTGTCGTATTGAGGTCACCTGAGTGGCGCCGAATGGCAGCTCGCTCCAGACACTTGTGACAGTCGTATTGAGGTCACCTGAGTGGCGCCGAATGGCAGCTTGCGATTTAGCGCCTATTGTAAGCTCCTCGCAATTCAGCCCCTGGCTGCAAAGAGTGAGTAGTCGGCCCACCCAATAACAAAATGTCATACAACTTGTCATACAACCAGACTTGACCATGAAGTGTTTTTACTGACAGCTTTGACCTCCACCCCTGCAGGCGACCCATTCAGCCAGCTCCTCGAATGTTCCTGAAACTCAAGCACTGCGGAAGCCAACCACTCCGGGTGAGTACCTGTACCTACTTCAGCTTTTCTTCCACAGGACTTACTGCCTTCAGTTTGTGTCCACTCCAACCAAGACAACAGGCAATGTCAAGGGTTGGTGTGAACTGAGCAAGGGTGGATGTCTAACTGTGAAGGCTACATACTTCTAAACTTTTGAAGGCTACATACAACAAATTTAGTACCATCTAGATTTAGATTTAGATTTAGCCCCGCCTATTGTAAGCTCCTTGCAATTCAGCCCCTGGCTGCAAAGAGTGAGTAGTCGGCCCACCCAATAACAATAGTACCATTTACTTTATCAATCTTCCCTGTACCTGGACCACTTGCTGTGGTTGCAGTTCTTGCCTAGATAAGTGCATTTTGCACCTGTTTTGCCTCCCCTTCACCCTGTGATAAATCCAAATAAAGAAGTAAAGTGATGGACTGCAGTATGGGATACATGACGGAGATTGAAATGTTATTGTGTTTTGTGTTTTGTTGATGTGAAACCACTACAAGTATATGGCCATGCGAAGGTGCTGTATGGGTAAGGGGGTGAAGTTTGCCATCTCTGATCGCCATGTTTCTGTAGCTTTTGTTGCCCAACTGATTGGTGCAGTGTGGGTAAGGGGGTGAAGTCTGCCATCTCTGACCGCCATGTTTCTGCAGGTTTTGTTGCCCAGCTCAGTGGTGCAGTAGTGGCAGGGTTGGGACGAGGCCGTGGTAGGGGGACTCTTGGACTGACACCAGAACAGATGAGGACCCTGACAGCCTCTGGGAGACCCCAGCCTGGTAGGTTCAGCCATTTTGGATTTTTTTTGTCCTGAATGCCGAGGTGCCTTTGGTCATTGATCAAGATAGATAACTAGACTGTAGGAACACAGGTGGACAAAGTAGCAAGATTTTCAATTAAGATATTGATGTACTTTGTACCAGTTTCTCTGACTGAGACCTGTAGTAATGCCTAGCCCCAAATATATGATATACAAATGTACTACTCAACAGGAACATGTTTAGGTCCAGGCCTGATCATGATCCTCTGGACTGAATGTCCCATACTGGTGCCCACTAGTAGTGTAGATTGGTAATATTTCTGTACAGGTTTTGTTTGCTGTTTTTAAGTAGCTACGTGTAACACTAAAAGCTGTTGCCAGGCTATATGGCACATGAATTAAACATAGACTACAAGGTTGATGGTAGTAAGTGCTATCTCTGGTTCAGCATCCCAACAAGCCAGGGTACACATGCTGTAAAGCCTACGTCACATTTCAGGGGCCCCGCCAGGCAGCTTTTGGGAACGAAAAAGTATGATATAAAAGACACAAAACTACACAAGACGTAAAGAGAAAAGTCATGGGCATCCATGAAGATGGAGGTATTGCTTGTGTATATTTCTACGTAGACATTTCTATTTTTCATTTCCACAAACAGCCCGGCTGGGCCGCGGTTTGGAAATGTGACGTTAGCCTAAGTAGTAGGACTTTACCTGACTGGGAGTTACAGTGTGTTATGCTTTCAATATCTTTGTCAAAGCCTTCTTAAAGGGGCATTCCACTCCTGAAGGGAGTCTTGTTTTCCATTAAATGATGCATCAATGAATACATAATCAGCCAAATTTTGTGGAATTCACCTTGGGATGAATTGCGTGATGTGTTGTTATAAAACAATAATGACACTCACTAAACCCATGCAGACCCTACCCATGCATTTCCTATACGCATAGACACTTTGTTTATCGTACATATTTTTGGAATAAATGAGGTACGCTAAGCACACCGAGAAGGCAAATTGCTCATAAGATAGCAAAGAATACAAGAACAAGACGAAATTTCTTAGCGAACCTGAAATTAGTTTGGTAACCTTACCTAAAAGTTTTGCATTGTATTCAGCCATAGGAATAATTCAATTAGAGGGTACTTGGGGAGTTTAGTAGAAGACTGAATGCTTTTGAGGCACGTGGAGCAACTGGGTATTTCATCGTATGATGTGAAGTATTATGCATTTATTACTTCCTAAAATTAATATCTATTGGAAAATAAAACTCCCGTGTGGAGTGGAATGCCCCTTTAATCTTAAACACCCTGTTTATGTACAGTTGGAGGTCTACAGCAGCAGATGGCTGGCCTGACTGTTCACACTCAACCAACCGGCCGGGAGAACTTGGACTGAACCAGACTATGGGAACTGGGTATCCAGTCAAACATCTAACATCAAACACTCCAGCTTGACACCACGTTGCCTTCTTAGTTGTCCTTGTTTGGAATTCTTGTCGAGTAATGAAAAGAACAGAGCTACCGAGGTACAAAGATCCATTAATATACATTGTGAATGTATATATATATATAGAATACAACACGGTGTATTCCGTATCACCCAAGGTACCAGCCCGACCGCGGGGCGGATCGCCCGAAGGCCAGAGGGTGATCCGACCCACGGGAGGGCTGGGACCAAGGGTGATGTGGAATACACAGTGTTGTATTTTATTTATGTCATACCCACCTGAGAAAACCCATGTTTTGATGCGAAATGTGCCAGAAGTTGAAAAAATTTGGTGCCCTCGAACAAAAATTGTTGCAACAGTAATGTTCCAACGTCTGAATCAGGTATTCAAACTTTCGATGGCGCCGCACTCGGCCCGCTCGAAACAGTTCGATTTATTTGAATGGAGCCTGTGTGATACGCCTTTCGAACCTGTGCGATACGTAAGTTATGGCCCGGTCCGGAACACCCGTATCAAACGTTTTCGCGTCACAGGTATGACATAAGCTTACTTATCTAAAAAATAGCTGAGTTGATAAATATTTCTTTTCTTTACATGTAGGTCCAACTAAGTAAAACTGCGTAGTGTTGTTGAAGAGTTCTGATACTAGTAGAAGTACAAACTGATCATGTTTGTCAACCTGTTCTTTTGGTGAAGCAGATTAAGTAAAAATCATTTTCTCAATTTCTTTGTGTTACGTCTTCATATTTGCAGGGTTTGAGTAGACAATGAGTGCATTGTCCTACTAAGTGTTCATTATACCACGTAGGTTCCACCTTGTTTTGGATCAAGCACCTTGTGCAATCATTATACTCAACAATCGTTTCAAAATAAATCGTTTCTGTTGCTTTATGTTGTAGTTGTCGGCTTTCTTAGCAGCTTTTCCATTTGGTGGCATAACAACGTTGTTGGGGCATTAGACATCAAAGAATAATTGCGCTTGTGTCTGCTTGGCCTTTATATCGGAGAAGAATGCAAATTGTTGGATTGTCAATTCCAAGATGCGGAAGTGGTAGAAACTCTCACGTTAAGCTTTCGCCAACCCCCCCTTCACAAACGAAACAGACCAACAAGACAAAGACATGGATTTATAAGTTCATGTACATTTACTTTATCACTGATGAGTAAACCACACATGTACAACTACAAGATATATGTACTATACAAATTGAAGTTGAAATGGAAACATGACTGGTACATTAGGGAAACATTAAAAATTATTTCAAATAATTTACTAACAAAACTCGTGTAATTGTTGGTAATGTGATAAGTGTAGTCCAGGGAAAGCAACAACTCCTTGGAATAGTTTGTTATATTCTGGATGGAGGAAGTGGTGCTTTCCGTCTCGGCGGCGAAGATGTAGTTGTTGTGCCAGGAGACATGCACTCGTCGTATGAAGGTGGAGCTGTGGAGAAAGAAACAGATATTCATATGGACATAAAGACAGGAAATTTTGGAGACGTTAAATGCTAAGGAACTGAACATGTTGTGGCATCAGTAGTATTCTTCTTGTAGGACACATACGATAATCTGTATGAAAATGTTAATCAAATGGTAGCCTTCTTTGCATAATTTAAGAAGTTACAAAACTTTTAAAAGAAATTACAAAACTTTTTGCATGTTCCTACATCTTATATGAAGTTTCTTTTACTTAGCCTCCTTTGCAGTCTTTATACAGCAGTGCTGGCTTTTCTTTATCAGGATGGGGAGCGCTGATTCCTGATTTTCGACATGGGCTATGGCTGGGAGAGGGAGTTTCTGGGCAGTCTAAATGTAAAAGCCAGCACTGATAGGAGTCTGCAAAGGAGGCTAGTTAGATGGTAAAACAAACTTCATCTAAGATGTAGGAAAAGTAAAATGTTCTGTAATTTCTTCTTTCTTGTCTTCTAGATCAGATGTTACCGAAAGTGGACTCTATATGATTACAACGAGCAGCTACCTACACCTACTGTAAGTTGTATAGCCCCTGTCACACATGGCTGACCATGGCCTCCCGACCTTCTCTACACCATGGTTAGCAGTTTATTTGGTTGGGAAAGAATTTTGAAAAATCTAAGGTAAGAAAGTCATATTCCTGCAGTGATGTGCTAGAGACGGATTCCAGACCATTGCTTTAGGACATTTAAGTCGTCGGAAGGTCTTGAATGTGTGACAGAGGCCTAATCCACACCACCTTTTTAACAACCTTGCCACCCTTTCATGGACAATCCTGCCCGCCACTCACGTTCCTCGGGAAGCAGTGCAGCGGCGCCCCCTGGCGAGTCCCACTGAGACGCACCCCGACCCGACGTGCCGCTCCGGTCTGACGTCCAGCTGGTCGCCCCTGGGGTGGGGAAACTTGTGTTGGAGGACACAGAGGGTGTTCCCCGTGGGGTGGGGAAGCTCGTATTGGAAGATACCGAGGATGTTCCCCTTGGGGAGGGGAAGCTTGCATTGAAGGGGAGAGGGGACGGGATGTCCGATAAAATGTCAGGAAAACAGGCGATTCTCAGTGGAAGGTAAACATCCAAGTCATATTTGGGGTCGGATGCCCTCGCTGAAACCTGGAGTAATAAAGATGTGATAAAAGATTTAGCAAATCCTTTTATACTTAACGGCATGATATGGTGAATATCAGGTAACGAGAAAATACGTGTAGCTCATTGAAACAGGCGCGGCCCAGAGAGGTAAGCGTTCTGCAAGATAGCAATAGGGCTAGGGTTCAATAGAAATTGGACTAAAATTATTATAACTCATAACATGCCAGAGGAGTTGCCTGGTCACAAACCGTACTCCTGCGACAGCTAACACCTCTGGCATGTAATTTGTCTATATGTGTCCAATTTCTACTGTTTTACCAGCGACCGGGTAGAGGATAAGACTTCCATACGTACCTCATACGGACTTGAATATGCACGCACGGTTGAACATGGCTTTATATGTTAAGTAAATTTCCCCACTTCAGATACTTGAAGTTTATATTCCTGCCGGCAGACGAAGCTACTTTGTTGATGTGAAACTCTTTTAAACGGAGCTGCGTGACCTCCCTACCTTGAGTTCGTATTCCACGGAGATAAGTTTGCTGTTCTTGAGAGTGACGGGCGCGTCTGCGGGGATGGCCAGCGGCTCGGTCCACTGCATGTTCTGTCTGCGGTCCACTCCGCGTCCCCGGCTACTCAGCACCACGTCCGTTACCAGCTTCTTCTGCTGCTTCCGACTCCCCTTCTTCTTCAGCTTCCCGCGGTAAATTATGTCCTGAAGAAATATCGAGCACAACAACATGGCATCATGCGATGGTTACTCTAGCCCTGCTCAAGAATGTTACGAGACAGAAAATGTTCTACTCTCCAAGCAGAGGTTAGGCTCCCGCTGTTTTTGACGTTTTTTTTAGTCGATTTTATTGGGCTTTCTATTTTGTAATGTTTCTTGAAGTCCGCCAGGTTTTGACACAGCAAGATACAATACAAAATAGAAAGCCCGATAAAAACGACTAAAAAAAGCGTTAAAAAAACAGCCAGAGCCTAACCTCTGCTTGGGCCGAGGAGTAAAATGTTCGTTATTCTAGTTATCATAAATCACAACTTTTAATTTCCTGCTGCCTGTGAGATGCAGAAAGCCTATGATTTCTAAGGAACAACGGATTTGCAAAATTGTGACAATCACATGTGAAACACACACGTTAACTGATACTTGCCTATGGATGGACTGACATCATTAAGGCTCACGTGTCCTTGTGACATATGGAGCGGCTAGACCTACCGGGTGAAGCCTTGGTGTGTTTGAGTCAGACCTATACCCGAATGAGTATAGCCAGTTAATGCGGGTGAGTCAGATCTACCTGGGTTAGGCTTAGGTCTCACTGGAAAAGGGGGCCCTGTTCACGGACTGTTTGGGGGACTTTCAGGCTTGGCTCCGCGGCCGTGGAACACATTGCGGCTGCCTGGTGTGAGCAAGACCTACCCAAATGAGTGGAGCTTTACTGTGAGTGATTCCGACCTACACGTGTCAGTGTATCTTTAGTGTGAGTCCAACGGTCCAACGGTTGGACCTACCCAGTGTTGCCTTGGGGTGAATCAGACCTACCCAAATGAGTGGATAATTGGTGTGTGTGAGTCAGACCTACCCGTGTGAGTGTAGCATTTGTGTGTGTTATTAGTTATACCTAACCCGGTGAGTGTAGTCTCGAAGTGATTCTACAAACCTACCCGGGTGAGTGTAGCCTTGGTATGAGGGATTAAGACCTACCCGTATGACTAGTGTAAGGAGAATAGTCTTGATGTGCGTAAGTCAGACCTATCCGGGTGAGTATATCCTTGGTGTGAGTGATTCAGACCTACCCGGGTGAGTGAAGCCTTGGTATGAGGGATTAAGACCTACCCGTATGAGTGTAAGGAGAATAGTCTTGATGTGCGTAAGTCAGACCTATCCGGGTGAGTATATCCTTGGTGTGAGTGATTCAGACCTACCCGGGTGAGTGTAGCCTTGGTGTGCGTGTGTCAGACCTACCCGTGTGAGTATACCCTTGGTGTGCGTGTGTCAGACCTACCCGTGTGAGTGTAGCCTTGGTGTGCGTGTGTCAGACCTACCCGTGTGAGTATACCCTTGGTGTGCGTGTGTCAGACCTACCCGTGTGAGTGTAGCCTTGGTATGTGTAATCCTACAGCCACACTGGTTCCGTATGTGCACGGTGAGCTGCACCTGGTCCCCCGGCCCGTACACCCCGCGGTCCGTCCGGGCCTCCAGCTCCACGGACCGGGACACCAGTCCGCAGTACCGCGCCGTGGTCTTGTCTTTGGAAGCCACCGACGGCGTCTGGCATGCAGTGGGGTAGATAAATGTATGTTAGTAGAATGAATTCATTTGTATCCTTGTGTTGTTGATACATGTATAGTTTCATCAGCTAAATGCTCACTATCCTACTTTTTGAAACATCTTTTGCTTCTTGTTACGTTTCATTACACGCTTAAGGACCTGATGGCAGCCCGCAGCCATAGGTAAAATCTGTGCCTGCATGCGACAAAACTCCCTTTAATTTCCCGCCTTTACGCCTTTGCCAATGTTGAACAACGAAAACCAACGCTCCCCACAAAAAATAAACGTCACTGATCCAGATACGTCTACGAAGAAGGCTATATATTCTTATCTTGCTATACCCACCCGACATCCTCTGTCCGTGCTCGGGTCACAGATGTCCTGTATCATGAACTGTGCCTGTGACACGTAGTTCGACTTGTTCCACGGTCTCTCGATCACCGCCTGTACCTTGTACTTTATGGTACCGAACTCCCCTTTGAACGTAGCGGGTACGTCCGTTGGTAGGGTGCACTCAAACGGGAAGGAGTGCGCGCCTTTCTTTAGGGACGATCCCAACGGACCAAGCAGACTCTTGCTGAAGGCTGGAAGAGGAAGTACTGTATCATCACCAGTTACTAGATACCAACACACAAGCACCTGTTACCTCTATGAAATGAAGGTACTGCTTTTGGTCTGTGTGTTAGCGTATGGGGTTGTGTGCTGGTGAACGTTTGCGTGTTGGATTGTGTGGATTTAGCGTATATGTGTGGGTTTATTTGTGTTTCCTTATACTATTTGTGGTCAGCATGACTTGATTTTTTTCGTATTGCAATTCTGACATGATGCTTTTGATAGTGATATAGTAGTTACCAACGTAAAGTTTCTAAGAAGAAACACTATGTGGCTTCATGTGTCCTTTCTGAAAGATTTGACATACGTATACGCGCGTACGGTTGACTTGCGTTTGTCGACTCAAGGAGTGTGATATCATGCGATATAACCTCCTTGGTCGACTGTTATATTGCCTTGCACGTGGGTGCTTTTAGTACGTACTGTATACGTATGGGCTATTACGACCAGCACTCCACGGCTAAGGCCGTTGACTAGGATGCTGTATTTTCGTATGTATGTGTTTTCGTAAGTATGTGATCGCATTTATATAAACCATATCTATTATATTAATTCGTCTTGTTCCTACCTCCTGCCGCAGTGTAAATCGTCCTGGTCTCCTCCAGGTAGACCTCAGATCCCGCCATTTTGGGCATGTCTGTCCAGGTCAGCTCGTCCCATTCCACAGACGCCTGGCCTTGGAAGATCACTCGGATAGCTGCAGACCCAAGGCAGTATTAGTTTACATGAGGGCTACATACACGTCACATAGGAACTACGTACACGGTACATGGGAACTAACGTTACCTACAAGTAACATACAAACGGCGGAATTGATGCGGGTGCGGACGTCATCCATATAATAAAATCAACATGGCATTACACGTTACAAGAGAACTGCATACACGTGACATATACATTACAAGAGAACCATATACACGTTACATGGAAACTTCATACACGTTATATGGGAGCTACATACAAGTTACATGAGAACTACATACACGTTATATGGGAACTACATACAAGTTATATGGGAACTACATACACGTTATATGGGAACTACATACAAGTTATATGGGAACTACATACAAGTTATATGGGAACTACATATACACGTCACATGAGAACTACATGTACACACACGACCTTACATGGGAACTACCGTATGATACGCGTCACATGGGAACTACATACACGTCACATGAGAACTACATACACGCCACATGAGAACTACATACACGTTACATTGGAATTAATTTTTTACATACACGTTACATGGAAACTACATACTGGTTCACGTTGCATTGGAACTACATACACGTACCGTTCTGGCTTTATGGATATACGACAAAAAGTACAGTGACTTTCGTATGGTCAACTGTAAACTATAGCTACAAAAAGGGATACAGAATGAATTTTAAAATTCTACTGACACTATAGGACAATAAGAAAGTCTTACTGATATACTTGTCGCGATCTTTATGTATTAACAAATCTTGGCATGCTGTCAGATCTAAAGATATAGTCCAATCTATTTCTGGTGTCGAGTTTCTCGAAATCTGTAGTATTTAGACACAGGAGTGTGACAAACTTAAAACTACAACGGACGTAAGCGAGACAGAAAAACGCACACCGGCGATGTCAACAATGCATGCTTGCCTTTGAGCTTCATACTCTGGTTCAGTTCCAACTTGACCGTCCCGCCAACAACTTCCCCCGGTTGATAAACTGGCGGCAGGCGGTCCATCTCCACCTCAAACGTCTGCATGTTTCCGATGGTCGTCATGTTGGTTTGAATAAGGTCACCAATGGTAAGACAAATATTTCACACACAACATTTGGGTGTGACATTACAGTTGGGGTGTGAGTCACATAGGTGTGCAGATTGAGTCACGTCTCTTTCAAGTCACAAGTTGAAATCGTAATTCTGTGACCGTCCTTTGTTTGTTGTTGATTTCTTGAACGATTTCTACAAAGCATATAAAAAACAAAAACAAAATCAATTTCATACGTTGTCCTTACGTAATAGCTGTTGATAAAAGAAACCGGTTCCGTATGTATACGTACATATATCTATATGTCGCCTGTATTGAGAACATGGTGGGTTACATAAATGGACATAAAACTGTACATAGGTGGAACGTAACAATATCACGTAATTGAGTAATATGAAATATCAAGAAAACCATGATGCCAACATAGAGCTCGTTTCTTGACGAAACAAAACAACACATTAGGAAAATCGTGTCTGAGTTCAAAATAGTCGAAGTCGACACTCAATAAAAACAGAATGGATAAAAGCCCACCTGGATTTTGGTACTCGCGGAAGGATCCGAAATGCAGAGCCTTGTTACAGGGCCGAGTACCGTGTTCTTAGTTAACCCATCCAGACCGCAAGTTCAGCGGTCAACATATTTCTGGAACTGCCAACTTCTTCGCAAACAGACATATAAGAGACCGTCCTGTCAAAGACCACATAGCCGCTCAAACTGCAACGCATTGTGCATCTAAATTCACAAGAAAATGTCTTCCTTGGTGGAATGTTTATTGTAAAAATAAATCCAAGTTCCAATGTCCATTGCAAAAATACTGACGACGCTGAGCTTTAGAGCCTAATTTGCTACCAATACTAATTTAGTTGATTCAGGAGAATCCGTGCTGTGCTAAGGGGGCTTGTGTAATCTACAGAAGTGACCTGACGGGTTGGGACTGTTGACTCGGGGTGCCCTGCGGCATGCCTGCTGACGTCATCACAAACATCGCACCGCGGTGGAAGAAATAGCTGCAAATTTTGATACGTCACCATAAAGAGGAAGAAGCGGTATAGCCATCAGGGGTTAGTGGTTACCTTCGCCAAGAAGGTTATGTTCTCGGTAGCGTTTGTTCTGGACATGCTTTAGACCTGAGCTTTGAGGGGCAGAGAGTAAGTGTTGTAAGTTTGCGCCCCTGGTGACTGTGTTTGGAACTGCAGGCGGCGGTTTTGTTAAGAATTATTGTTTATTGTTTATTGTTCATTGACTCCTTTAGTTGTTGACAATCACATATCATTGCAACAACTACTCTTCCAGGAGCAATACACATAATACTTGGACACATACAGTTTGTAACATACACAACATATAACATCAAACAAACGCATGTGCTTTATCAAAAATTATCAAGCCCCTTATGTGTCATTATTTATGTTTCGCATGTGTTTAACTAGCTTTCTTTGCCGTTCTTCGCACGTTTTTTTATGTCCCGGATGCTGGTCATAACATAAGCAGACAGACACAGACTCAACTCAATGTAACCTAAGGTTGGGGGTAAATTGATTTATATGGGAATATATTTAATATATAATTATTTAGAGCTTAATATTATGCATGTGGCATTTCTGAATCATTTTCAGTGTACATAATGGTATATGTACCATTATACCATTAATATACCAGAAATGCCACATGTAACATGTTAGTAGAGCTTTTACTAAAACGTACTTAAGGTTTTGCGAATTTGTCCCCATCTACCAAAACAAAAGATGGCAGACTGTCTCGGACAGTGCCGTGTGGATGTGTCTGGAGGGCGAGGCGCGCTCTCAGTCTAGATGCTCTGCTCTAGTGGGGCGGCAGCTACGCTTTCTTTACACCCAGCAATCACACACGGGTTGGTGGCGGGAGGAGGTCAACTCTCGACCGAGCGCGAGGCCTCGGGAGAGTCGGTGGAACGTGGACGAGGTGCAGTGGGGGTCGACACCGAACGCTGGCCAGATCAGCCGAAACACTACCGGGGCGATCAATGGGTCAGGTGCGATGCCAACCGGAAACAACAGCTAACTGCACACATCCGATCCACACTCGACATACACACTGTATATATACAGCTGACGTTTTGCGCGCACTACCCTCGTGGTTCCGATACGTACGTATCCGCTTCAAAATATGCCCGGATATGCTTTTCCCGTATACCCGGGTCACCGCTACAAATATGTCTATATCATTATCGAAATATTAGACGACATCTAGTGTTGACAGATTGATGCTATCAGCTGTTTTTGACCAGTAAATACGGATTCTGAGGACCGGACTGTTGGAGTGCATAGCCAATGATTGCGCAAAGTTGCCTGGGAGTAAATTAGTGACGTTTACTACTCGGGCGGGCGATTTAAAGACATGGCTGTCTGACAACAGCTTCGGGGGGAATAATCTGGAGAAAAACAATTCATACTATTCATCAGCATACTTGAAATCACTGCATGCATTCACAAGAGGGAGGGTTTTATGGACCATGTATACTCGGAAGCAAAGGCCTTTAAATGATCCGAATAAAGTCAAGAATCAGTCCATTTGACAGGACAGGGGGGTAGGAATACTAGGGGATTGAATCACTATATGGCAACAAACAAAATAGAATTTCTGTTCTGCGAACCTTAAATTGGACAGCTAGAAATAGTGTACGGCGCTCTTCTGGCACACACACACACGCACGCACATAAATTTAAGCACACAGTCACGCACACACACACACACACACACACACACACACACATGAACAAATACACTTACATTCATGCACACATACACATGCATACACACATTTACACACACACACACACACTTACACACATACATATACTCCTACCTTCACATACACACGCAATTACACGCGCATGTGCACAAAAAACATGCACACACCTGTATACAAACACGCACGCACATAAACACACGCTGACAGGCGCACACATAAGTGCGTTTACATCAGAATCCCGAAGAGAAATTTCTTCTTGTATTACATATATGCATAATCGATCAACGTTTAATGCAGCACTGAATAGCCTTGTGAGTTCAATTGTACACAGCTTTAGGTTCCCAGAATCAATAATTGTGCTGAGTGCATGATTATATGTACATACGACGCTGGACTTTGGTCCAAGTAAATTTATGTGACCTTTGTCAACCTGACAGCTGACTACTCAGGAGTACAAACTCTCGAGTCACGAAGGGGCGGTTTTCATACTCATTTCATTACCGAGTCTTACAGCGTCGAACACCACAGTTCATGTCTAACGTTATGTTGAACATCCTCCGTTTCCTGTCCAATACGCTACACAGCGACATCTAGCGATTTCATATGGGATTGTTATGAACTTATTCATCGTTGAATGTTGGACACTGTCAATGTACTTTGTTCTCCCTTTCAAACGTGATTATTTTGAGCCATGACCACACGGACTGACCAGCGGCCCGCAGTGCCCATGCATGGAGTCGTGTCTGAGCGCAGCACGCTGTGAGTATAGAGTATGCCCTGTTCTTGACACGATGGCATGCGTGCATGTTTGTATACATAACGTTATATATAGCCTGGGTGCCATCCTAGCTGGTCTATACTGGGGACCCTATATTGTACAGTGTACACACTACCCCTCCTCATGGGTCCCGGTGTTCTATCACATAGCGTTACTCGCTGCCACAGTGCATTTGCCATTCTCCGGGCTGGTGACATTTCTTTATCAATCTGAGTGACTAAACGCTGTTAAAATATGCTTGTGTATGCGTATGCGTTCGTGTGAGCGCGCGCGCGCGCGCGCGCGCGCGCGCGTGTGTGTGTGTGTGTGTGTGTGTGTGTGTGTGAGTTCACGGTGTTATGTGTAACGTTCCATGCGACGTTATGTTGACGTTATACATGTAACGTCATTTGTGTTTGTGTTTGTATATGAGCGTGTTTGTGTATGAACGTGTGTCTTTCTCGGTGTCTATTTGTATGTGTTTGAGCTTGTGCACATAAAAAGGGGCTCACGATAACGTTACAGCCTTCTCATGACAAGTAGAACAGAACATAGAATGTGTCAGGAAAGCTCGAGTAGTAACGCGCTCTTTTCTTCTAATGTTCGATCGGCAACGGCCGAGTACAATGACAGAAAAAATCATTGAAAATTGAGTAACGCCAACATCCCACACAGAAGAGAGGGTTTCCTGTGCCGTTATGCCCGTATATTGAAGGATTGTAGGGTCAGGATCTAGACACCTAAGCAAACTGACGGACAACGCGAACCGCGTGGTTTCCTTCGGTTCCTTCACCGATTTATTTACAGTCATGACAAGCAACTACGCACCACTGTAAGTATGACTGTATGAGATGAGTTCTGAAATGACTGATCTTTTGGGGATAGCCGCTGGATACCATTCGATTACTGATTTTTTTCAGGGCAGAGTCGGCAGTAATTGGGTGGAACCAAATGTTCAAAGCTCAAACTTTTCTACTTGTGTCTGCTTGTCAAGTGCCTAATGTTTTCGAATTTCTTGTGCGTGCGTGATAGTGTGTGAGGTTTTGTCTGTCTGTGTGTTTCTGTTTGTTCGTGTGTATGTAACGTTATGTATGCGTGTATGTGTCTGCATGTTTGTGTGTGTGTGTGTATTGTTATTGAAGGTTCCTGTCCTATTCCCAAACGCAAACTAACAAGTTACATGAAAAGAACTGAGAATAAAACAATATTACAATGAATGTCAAGAAGACTACGGTACCCTACCAAATATTCATATAGACCAAGTGTGTACCCAACGTTCAATTTTGTTTCTTGTCTGCAGCATAGGGAGAGACTCCCGGCCCGATAGGCGGGGAAGGCTGACGGCGTTCCTGCTGGCTTTCCAGGCGCTGTTCCTGGGTCTGTTCGCGGGGTTCGTGCGGTATGGCCCGCCTGCAGGACCGGGTATTGCCGCCGCCGGCCCGACTATCGACCACTACTACCCGAGTACGTACAAACGCCACAAAATCGTTCCAAACCTTAATTTGATAGCACAATTTGAGGTGAACAAATCTTATAACATGCTCACGACAGAAATATTGATGATATAGAAAAAAGTGTCCAATGTATTCCGTGACTTTATATAGTACTATAGTTAGGGGTGGGTACCGGTACAGAAAATGCAGGTCCAGGTCCGGTTCAGGTCCAGACGTTCAGGTCCAGGTTCGGACCTGAACCTGGACCTGATTCAGTATGTGAAAACTTGTGAATGGACAATACTCAAAACAATGGTCCATTTTGCTACAAAGAAATCTACTTTGTGTAGTATTCGATTTCCACTGTCGTTTTAAAATCCTACAAAGCTAACTGCCTCTGTACAATTGACTGTAAAAGTTGGCAGAAATTACTATAGACTCTACTCTACTTCGCTGTTGTTATTTTCCTCGACCGGTAGGCATAAAAACGTCTGAATGCCTGTTCATATGATCTGTTCATTTTCCAATCGGTCCAAGATCCGGTGTACCGGATTTTTTCAGGTCCGGTTTTTCTGGACCAGTCCACTGAGTAAAAACCGGTTTTGTACCGGTACACCGTACCGATACCCAGCCCTAGTACTAAGTCATAGTGTCCAAGCAATCGGTTGAATATTGCTGTCAAACTTATGACCTCCGTACAAACGGAGGCAATGTTTTCGGTTTGTTTGTCTGTCTTGGTGTGTCTGTGCACGTTTGTTCCCGTTGGCTCTGGTCCAAGTTTGTTCTCTGGCAGCGCTGAATAAAAAGACAAGAAATGCAACATCTTCGCGAAAATGCAGAATGTTTTCCCCGTAGCGTTTGTCAAGCTGCTCTGATTGGTTCCTGTTAGAAGAAGAAGAAAGAAGTTCACACAGTCAAAACAATTTCTTTTCCCAATCAGGAATATACATGAATTTCTTGTTGGATAAGTAGTGTTTGTTAAGGTTTGCTCCAGGAATGTAGAATCTCTTTCTTTTTCAAATCAGGTTCGTAGGGCCTGATGTTAAAATCATGAAGATGAAGAGCGGCCCATAGCGATAACTGTAGCAGCATCTCTTCTCCCTAAGTCAGAAACATCAAGCTTAGGCAAGCTTGACTTCACTGACTCAATAGGCGAAGCAGGGTATACTAGGCTGCTCGGGAAATTCCCTGCCCCATTTTTGTCCGGAATGGTTTGATCCGCTCACACCGCCCCATCGCACATGTGGCGGGTTCTCTACTTTTCTTCTTCTCTCCACAGTGTTCCAAGACGTTCACGTGATGGTCTTTGTTGGTTTCGGTTTCCTGATGACGTTTCTGAAGATGTACGGTTACGGCAGTGTGGGGTTCAACATGCTGGTGGCTGCCTTCGTGCTGCAGTGGGCCATGCTCATGAGGGGATTCTTATATATGGAAGACAACACAATCAACTTAGATATCAGCAGGTATTGTATTGTGTGTTTGGGGGGCGTTGGGCGCAGAGAGTGGGAGAGAAACAGAAAGCGAGAAAGAATTTGTATCTCCTTTTATTTGTAGTATAAAAGTATAGGTCTGTATCTCTATGTATTTACCTTCTGTCATATGATATTATATTGGTGTTCTTCATGTATAGGAGCTCAGCTGGAAGAATAGCCATGGAAATGTCAAAGCTAATTGTACATCAAAAATTTCAAAAAAAGTCAAAATCACGAAGGAGAAGGCAAATGTCGCCGCTAGTACTGGCCACATTGCGTAACGTTAGATATAAAGGGAAAGTTCTTTTCAATTCATTCTCCGTCAACCTCCCGTCCTGACCATCCATTTAGCAATGTGTTACGTCCTGAATGCAACGATTGATACATAGTCTGAGACTGTCTGTAAAAAAAGGGCTTTATGAAGGACTATGATACAACTTACAAAAGGTTCACGTACGATAGTCTTCTTTACCAATATGTACAAGTTACCGAATGTTGAAAATTGAAACTGCAAATATACTGTGTACTGTGTATCTTACAAACTGTCAAAGTTGTACACTGGTGCGTACAAAAGTGCCCTCCATACCTTGGGTCGCTATGTGATTAACGATAGTCGGCTGTGTGCACAAACTGACAAAGGCAATGGAATACCTGGATGATCAGGACTGTTCTGTTATCCCTTGCTGTCCAGCCTGCTGACGGCTGACTTCTCGGCGGCGGCCGTGCTGATCTCGTACGGCGCGGTGCTGGGGAAGACGACTCCCGTGCAGCTGGTGGTCATGGCGTTTCTGGAGATCGCTTTCCTCACCGTGAACGAATGGATCGGGACCGTCCAGTTCAAGGTTTCAGTTTCAGTTTATTTATTTTACCAGCAGTAACACTCAGGTACATAACAACCTGTTTTTCAGGCAACGCTGGGTAAACAAAAATACAATTTAAAACTTTGCAATATTTAAGGGGCCGGTCATATTATTCGTACGATAGACGTACGATCGTCGTACGATCGCAAAATGAGGGTATTCCTGGGATATAGTCGTGCTGTGTTGTACGCAAAAAAAGGAAGCTGTCTTGAAAAGGCGATATTTGATCTTTGTCGGCGGTTCGTTCTGTCGTAGCCTGCTTGAAAATTCTACGACACAAAATCGTACAACGGCCAACTAGGAATATGACTGCGCCGTAAGAGGCAACGACTTTTTGTTGGTCTACTAACTTGCTGATATATTGGCAATTGTTAAGCAAGATCTTCCGAAAACGTCGCTATCGGATTTAGTATGAACGATCTTACATGAGCATTTCTCTTTGAAGTCAAAGTTGTCCTGTAGGTGGGCGATGAAGTTTTCGCTGTCTTGTCATTGCTTGTTGGCACGCGAAACCTTCCCTCTTAAACAGTCAGACGTTTCGGACAATATCCGCTGTTTTCGCCAGTGACTGCTGTCCGGTGGATGCTAACTGAAATGTCTGACCGTATCTGAACCGTATCATCAGCTAATTGAGTAACATTTCCATGTATATTGAACATGTTTTACCCGGACCTTTTACCTTCATCGATGAAACCTTTCCCTTTTTTTAACTTCTCGCATTCCCTGACAGGCGCAGGACATCGGAGGCTCGATGTTCGTGCACGTGTTCGGGGCGTACTTCGGACTGACGGTGGCCCGCATGTTGTACAGGCCCGAGGTCTCAGACAGCGCCAAAGAAGGGGCCAACTACCATTCCGACCTCTTCAGTATGATAGGTGAGTTAACTATCACTCCGACCTCTTCATTATGATAGGCGAGCGCACTTGTGATCACCTGTAACTTGACCAATACCGTCCTATGTCTGTTCCGTCTCGGTGCTAGTACTAGAGAAAATTTCCTGGCGGCAGGATTAGGGTTAGGAGTTAAGGGTTAGGGATATGGTCAAGGGTTAATTAGGGTTAGGGTTAGGAGTTAAGGGTTAGGGTTAGGGTCAAGGGTTAATTAGGGTTAAGTTTAGGGTTAGGGTAGGGCTAGGGTTATAGGGTAAGGGGCAAGGGTTAGGGTCAGGGAATTAGGGTTAGGGTTAGGATCAGGGTTAGGGTGAGGGTGCAGATGTATGATTTCAGTCCTATCCTCCCTAGGTACGGTGGATGTACCATGTAGCCATGGCGGTAGAGTTAGGGTTAGGAGTTAGGGTTACTTTTAGGGTTAGGGTTAGGTAAAGGATTAGGGTTAGGGTTAGGGTTAGGGTTAGGGATAGGGTTCGGTTTGGGGTTAGTGCGAATGTATGACCCCTTCCTGTCCTCCCCCGGTACGGTGTTCCTATGGATGTACTGGCCGTCCTTTAACAGCGCACTGGTGGTAGAGTTAGGGTTAGGAGTTAGGGTTAGGGTTAGGGTTAGGTAAAGGTTTAGGATTAGGGTTAGGGATAGGGTTCGGTTTAGGGTTAGTGCGAATGTATGACCCCTTCCTGTCCTCCACAGGTACGGTGTTCCTGTGGATGTACTGGCCGTCCTTTAACAGCGCCCTGGCGGTAGAGTTAGGGTTAGGAGTTAGGGTTAGGGTTAGGTAAAGGTCTGAGGATTAGGGTTAGGGATAGGGTTCGGTTTGGGGTTAGTGCGAATGTATGACCCCTTCCTGTCCTCCACAGGTACGGTGTTCCTGTGGATGTACTGGCCATCCTTTAACAGCGCCCTGGCGGTAGCAGACGGACGGTACAGGGCCGTAATCAACACGTACCTGTCTCTGGCCGCAAGCGCTGTGATCACCTTCGCCATATCCTCTGCAGTTGACAAGGACGGAAAAGTTAACATGGTAAGCTATAATCTTTTCTCGGATTCGTCGCATCTGGCACTTTGTCCATATTAAAATTGACCAAGTGTACCAAAAAAGACTAAGCGCCAGATAAAAATCCCTAAAGGCTAGTACTTGGATACCAACCGAACAAAAAAGTCAAAGTGAAGATGACATTTTCATGTTATTGTGTTTAGCTTGTCTGCTTATATATGTAGGTATTTGTGCGTGTCTATATGTCTGTTTGTCTGTGGTTCTCAACATTGCCATGCACCCCCATTGCTGTCTGTTGGACTGGGAATTTTACAATACTGTATGACCATGCGTAAGGAAAATGGTGAAGTCTATCTCCGTTGGCCTTCTTGAGCAAGTAAACTTCAAAATCCATTTTAAAATGTTAACCAGTCGGATCTGTTGACATGACTTTGTGGCTCCTGTGGTAGTATTTGGGTCCATCTCATGTCTCATACTCCACCACCATCCCACCAGGTTCACGTACAGAACGCCACGCTGGCCGGCGGGGTTGCTGTCGGGACAACTGCAGACATGATGATTCAACCCTGGGGGGCGCTGCTGATTGGCACCGCCGCCGGGACGCTTTCAACTATGGGATTTACGTACGTTCAGGTACGGTATCAATGTGTTTATGTCCTTGTTGTGACAAGTATACAATGAAGACCTTTATTGTACATTTTCCCCCCTGTTACATGGGGGAAAATGTACAATAAAGGTCTTCATTCCTTCAAATATTGCAAAATGCACTAGCTTCCGAACAGCAATGCTTTCAAGCCTTGCTGTATAAAAAAAGATTATTTGCTACAGACATACTTCATATCCGAAGAATTCGAAGATCTGCAAGGACATGGATTTGAGCCATGGGAAACACACACATACTAGAGACATAGGAAACATAGATATTACAAGAACATTTACCGACATTTATTTACTTAACGATGAAATCCCTTCATTCATGCCTCTTAGAGCTAGCTATTTGTAGGTCCTGAATCATATGACTATGACCAACATATACTATTGTAACTAGAAACCGATCAGATAAAATCCTTGGGTAAATCTAGACGGTTACAGGTTGTTTCGCAACAATGTCAGTTCGCAACCGTCAGTTCGCAACAAGGCAAGTCTTTTCGCAACATGTACAAATTACAAGTCTTTTCGCAACAAGGTACAAGTCGTTTTGCAACATTTGAATGTTATTAATTTTGATAGCCTTATAGTATTAGAAATCGTATACGTATTCCTAACATAATTATACTCCTACCTGTGCACGTATGAAACTGTACCGCCCGGCGCATGAAAATCATCGGGCTGTCAGGTCCATGCGGCCCCATGTTCCTCTGCCGCCGGGGTTGTCTTTTGCACCCGGTAAAATTTTTACGCGAAAGGAGTATGATTATGTTAGGAATACGATTTCTAATACTATTAGGCTATCAAGATTAATAACATTCAAATGAAGCGAAACGACTTGTACCTTGTTGCGAAAAGACTTGCCTTGTTGCGAACTGACGGTTGCGAACTGACATTGTTGCGAAACAACCTGTTACCATCTAGACATGTTATTAAGTGCAGTAGGGAAGGAAGCCTGTACTCATCAGTCTTGCCTTACTTGTGTTTCCTCCTCAGCCGTTCCTGGCTCGTCTGAAGTTCCATTACACGTGCGGTGTGAACAACCTAACAACGAATATAGGTTACCTAGCGGATAAAGGTTAACTGACGTTACTCATCATCAGTCTCACTGTACGTGTGTTTTCCTCCTCAGCCGTACCTTGCTCGTCACAAGTTCCACGACACATGCGGTGTGAACAACCTACCAACGAATATATGTTACCTAGTGGATAAAGGTGAACTGGCGTTACTCATCAGTCTCACTGTGTGTTTTCCTCCTCAGCCGTTCCTGGCTCGTCTGAAGTTCCATGACACATGTACATGCGGTGTGAACAACCTACCAACGAATATAGGTTACTTAGCGGATAAAGGTTACTTGGCGTTACTCATCAGTCTCACTGTAACTGTGTTTTCCTCCTCAGCCGTTCCTGGCTCGTCTGAAGTTCCACGACACGTGCGGATTGAACAACCTACTAACGAATATAAGTTACCTAGGCTAGCGGATAAAGGTTAACTGGCGTTACTCATCAGTCTCACTATGTGCTTTCCTCCTCAGCCGTTCCTGGCTCGTCACAAGTTGCACGACACGTGCGGTGTGAACAACCTACCAACGAATATAGGTTACCTAGGCTAGCGGATAAAGGTTAACTGGCGTTACTCATCAGTCTCACTGTGTGTTTTCCTCCTCAGCCGTTCCTGGCTCGCCTGAAGTTCCACGACACATGCGGTGTGAGCAACCTACCAACGAATATAGGTTACCTAGTGGATAAAGGTGAACTGACGTTACTCATAAGTCTCACTGTGTATTTTCCTCCTCAGCCGTTCCTGGCTCGTCTGAAGGCCCACGACACATGCGGTGTGAACAACCTTACAACGAATATAGGTTACCTAGCGGATAAAGGTGAACTGGCGTTACTCATCAGTCTGTTGTATGTGTGTTTTCCTCCTCAGCCGTTCCTAGCTCGTCACAAGCTCCACGACACGTGCGGAGTGAACAACCTGCACGGCATGCCGGGGCTGCTGGCCGGCGTGGCCGGAGCGGTGGCGTGCCGCCTGAAACTGTGTGATCTCGGTGAAAGGTAAACTACGGTCACAACTGGAGAAAGGGGCCCCGTCGGGTAGTTACCGGGTTTTTTTTTTTCTTCTCTTCCCAGTGTCTCTCAACGGGAACCCGGGTTGATTTTAGCTGCGAGTTTGAAAAAAAATCAGTGGACCCCACCGTGCCCTAAAATAGCTATAGGAGACACGCCTGAAAGTGGAAAAAGTCCCGTTAACTACCCGCCGGGGCCCCCTTTTCACTGGTGACCGTAGCTGCTATTAAGGAAGCTATGCTGGGTTGTGGGCTGTGGGAAACAATGCAACCTGCATGATAGATGGCTCAAGTATTGGGCCAATCATTAACCCATTATAAAGGCTCCCAGCTATTGAACGTGCGCAACTTTGTTGAACCTTCTTTTTGCATAGTTGGGGCTGAAGGAGACATAGGTGGTGACACTTGTTAAAATCGACCATAAACGCTGTTTTCGCGGGGTAATGTACCTTTAGTGAGTGTAATAAGAGGGTCCACACACGTGCCCCTGGTTATTCTGTTAAAATCACAGAACCCACTATTAATCATTAAAGAAGTGGGACTTTTCATCAGCCACTGCCTCCAAAGAAGAAGTCAAACCACCCAGTAAAGAATGTAGAAGCATGTACATAGAAAGCCGACGTGTGTGTATATAGAATAGACACTTGTTACTTTTTACTGTCTGTATCATTGCAATTAGCCTACGGGCATAGATTTGCAAATAAATAAATATTAAATATCATAACTTCAGGTCGGCTAGAGATCAGGCAGAATACCAGATGGCGGCGCTGTTTGTCACCCTTGGAGTCGCAGTGTTGGGCGGAGCCGTCACGGGCATCATCCTCCAACTGCCGGTCTGGGACAGGCTACAGGCCGAGGAGCTGTTCGATGACAGAGTATATTGGGAGGTGCGTAGAGCGCTCCAACTTGTTTTGACACAGATAAATCATTTTATTTCATACCAGTGACGCGAAAACGTTCGATACGGGTGTTCCGGACCGGGCCATAACTTCCGTATCAGACCGGTTCGAAAGGCGTATCACACAGGCTCCATTCGAATAAATCGAACTGTTTCGAGCGGGCCGAGTGCGGCGCCATCGAATGTTTCAGACGACCTGATTCAGACGTTGGAACATTACTGTCGCAACATTTTTTGTTCGAGGGCACCAAATTTTTTCAACTTTTCACTTTCAACTTCGCATTTCGCATCAAAACATGGGTTTTCTCAGGTGGGTATGACATAAAATACAAGACGGTGTATTCCGCATCACCCTCGGTCTCAGCCCTCCCTCGGGTCGGATCACCCTCCGGCCTTCGGGTGATCCGACCCGCGGTCGGGCTGACACCTTGGGCGATACGGAATACACCGTGTTGTATTCTATATGTAAGACCGACGCACTGGACAACAACCAGTACCTTAATTCTATCTAGTGTTGGAAATTCGATTTCGTGGTGCCACCAGGCATGCTGCCTATAACTTGGGACGACTCTGCTAAACCGGGTTGAGTTTTTTTTCTTCAAATTTTTGGGCGTGGCCTCTAATCAACCAGCGGCCAATGAGAGATTGGATTTCAAAGAAAACATTGAGGCGGTTCTCTGATTGGCTGACAGCTGGTTAGAGGTCACGCCTACCAAAGTGGAAACCTCGGCCCGGTCACATTTCCAAGCCGGGGCCCGGCCGGGCTGTTTACGGAAACGAAAAACAGAAATTTAGACGTAGAAATATACACAAATAATCCCAACGACTATTCTCTTTACGTCTTGTGAAGTTTCAGTGGTGTCTTTTTTCCATACTTTTCGTTCTCGGAAGCTGCCTGGTCAGGCTTCACACGAGAGCACGAATGAGCCGGAATGCCGTCGGAATAAAAAGTCTTTTCTATTCGTGGCAATTCTTTGTAATTCGCACTGTATTCTAAACATTCTTACTGCATTCCAGATATTCGTCCCCGTTCTTTTGGCTGACATGTCAAAAACTGTCGAGGTGCATTCGAAGTGGAGAAATATCGAATGGCATTCAAAGTGGCTTCTAAGTGTATTCTGCAGTCTGACCGCATTCTGTGGCATTCCAACATTATTCGAAACATTCTTATCTCATTCGATGGAGAACCGAAACGGCAAGCCATCTCGAATCCTGCCAGAATGTGGCCGAAAGAGTATCTCGAATGCAATGAGAATATCTAGAATACACTACGAATTCACAGGAATAGAAAAGGATTTTCCTTCGACGGCCGGCATTCTGGCTCATTCCTTCTCGTGTGAAGGGGATTTAAGGCCCATTTGGAATACCCACTCGGAATGGCCCCGAATGTGGCACGAATTTTGCAAATACTTCATTCCGGCTGGTTCTGCTTGATTCCTGCTGATTCGATTTCAGTGTGAAGGCCCTATTAGTAGAGCCTCTACCTGCGTAAACCGCGAGTGAGCCTTTACGTAGGAGAATGGTGTTAAATTGCTTTTTTCCTCTCTTTCCCTCGCAGGTTCCAGATGATGAATACGATGATTCCGAGCCCGAGCCCCGGGCCCAGTCCCACCCCCGGGCCCCGTCTGTCATTCAGGACGCAGAGTGAACGACCGGGCAAAAACATCTTAACTTAATTCCGTCCCTTGATATAACAAAGTAGTATCAAGAAGACTTCATTCAACTTGCAACTGTCGTCATTGAGAAACATAACTTGGCTACGTCACTAGCCTGGTATCCAGCCGTATTACAGCTCTCGAGGCTATTCTGTATTTGCGGAGAGGACAGAAGAGATTGGGAACCATTGCACGGCTGGATACCAGGCTACTGCGTCACTACTTTGTAAGTTGTTGTTTTTCTTCTTAATAAACTTCTGGTAATTTTACAAGCAAACAGATTAGTAGTCTATTTGTCATTGTAAGAGCCAAGTGTACAGCCAAACATTATGACTCGCTATAGTAGGGAATAGTGACTTGTAAGATATCTGTTTCCAGACTTGCAAGTAGCATAAACCTGGACTTGGTGGTGATAACCTGTTCGCAGGCGCACCTAGCGTCAGTGTTTGGTAGTACAGTAACTCCACGTAATTACATACTTTTGCCGAGTTCCTTGCGCCATTCAGTCACGTATTTTCTTGCTGGCAATAGGCTTGATTACTTATCGGGACAAAAAAAAAGAAGATAATCTATTCGTTGCTCTAAATGTTTCGCACGTTGAAAACGGATTCGATGCAGAGTTTCTTGGATGTCTCCCAAAATGTATCGCCATTCGCAAGCTCATTCACCAATTTATCGACCTCCGAGGCGTCTGAATATCGACTGACACGTTTTTAATCACGTTTGGCGACTGCAGAAGAAGAAGAACGGGAGAGAACAGGGTCATCCTTCCTCCCAGGGGCGCGCAGTGATCTCCGACGGAATGTGATGGTCTCCCTGAGGGAGATGCTTCCGCACCGCGATGCCCTCTATCGGCAGAGGTCACGTCTGCAGCTCCGCGAGTGATGTGTGTTGTCAGAGGGTCTGCATGGGGAAATCCTGGCAACGCTTAATGGTCATTTCAGGAGGGTTGGCAACACCAAGGAGGATAGATTAAAAGACAATTCTTAACCCCCTTGGCAACACTTAACCGTAAAATTAGGCAGATTGGCAGCACTTAAAAATTATGGTTGACGGTAGATTGATTTGTAATTGCGAAGGGCTTTGAGAACCATTTTATTGGATTGTTCAATTGTATTTATGGGGTATGTGACAAAACTTCTCCATGGCAATCTGGTGTTGAATATAATAATTTGTCAATAACGCTTAACGATTAATTCGCAAGAACAAATAGCATGCTATGTAGGATTAAAGGGACCAATCACGCTTTTTACGAATAATATACCAACAACGTTGAATTCGCAATGACAAATAACGTGCTACTTAGAATTAAAAGGACCAATGACGATTCATGAACAATTTACCAATAGCTTGACCAATCAACGATAGATTCACGATGACAAATAACGTGCTACTTAGGATTAAAAGGACCAATGACGATTCATGAATAATTTACCAACGACTTGACCAATCAACGATGGGTTCACGGTTCAAGAATAATTTACAGCGTAACCAATTAACGTTGAATTCGCGATAACAAATAACGTGATATGCAGGATTAAAGGACCAATCACGTTTCACGAATAATTCACAAACTAACGTTGAATTCGCGACAACAAATAACGAGCTACTTAGGATTAAAGGAACCAATCACGTTTCACGAATAAGTTACCTACATCGTTTAACCGTTGCATTTGATATATATAAAGTGGATCAGGTAGTCTTAACTGTGATTTGAATCAGCTCTCTACGCCTCACGGGGAAAATACATACAGACCCTCGCGACATGGGAAAAGCTTTCACTTGATTAAACCTACTTGTTAACGGCGCAAAGTCCAGGCGCTCGTTATTCTATACCTGATCCCGTCATATATTCCCGGTAGCCAGCGTGAATCGTTCATTCGATCCCACCGTGTCATTCCAGAAGCGAATGGGAACAACTACAGCAGGGATGCTGGTGTTACCAAAATGAAAACAGAACTGCAATGGATGTCACTTAAAGAAAGATAGAAGGAAAATGTCTAATACCAGCTAAAATAGAACAAGAAACAGTCATGCCTTCAAATACCAGAGTTACCAACCCAGGATTGATGTGTTAAAAACATCGTGCTTTCCCAGAACTGCCGTAGAGCGGAATATGTTATCACCAAGCACAGTAGGGGCATCTTCTTTGGATAGTTAAAGAACACTTGCAGGTAGATGTGCAAAAGCTAGGTGTGATGGGTTCGGTGTAATATAACCAGCTGCTGCCGCGCCGTGTGCCTGCGAAGCTGGTGTGTTACGCCGAAGGGCGGTTATACCGGCTATATAGATAGATACAGATACAGAATCGTTCATTCCCGAAGCGAATAATGCCCCACCGGCGGCGTTATGTGGCATCAGAAAACGACCTTCAAAATCCCAGATATGTAATTTTCATCCAAGATTTTGGTCTTAAGAATTTCATCAGGAATCAGAAGAAATATCGATTGAATATTGATAAGATAATCATAGTATATTGCAAATTCTTGCCCGAGGGCTAATTGCAGGTAACACGAAAGAAAGGGGAAAATAGTGTAGAACAAAAATAGAATGTGTCTTCGTCTAGTCTAAAGGCTGACTCTGAATAAGTAAATTGTAACTTATTGGGTTTGACGTCTTTTTCTGAAACAGTGGAATGATTACTAGTAGGGGTGGGTACCGGTACAGAAAATTCAGGTCCAGGTCCGGTTCAAGTCCAGAAGATCAGGTCCATGTCCGGACCTGAACCTGATTCATTATCTTGTGAACGGACGATACTCAAGACAATGGTCCATTTTGCTACAAAGAAATCTGTATTGTGTAATATTCGACTTGGCGTTTTAAAAATCCTACAAGACTAACTACGTCTGTACGATTGACTGTACAAGTTGGTAAAAATTACAATAGAGTCTTAACTCTGCCTCGCTCTTGTTATTTCCTAGACCAGTAACCCCGAAAACGTCACAATTGAATGCCTGATCATATAATCAGTTCATTCTCCAATCGATCCAACATCCGGTACCCATCCCTAATTACTAGCCTTGATTTAGATAATGGTGAGGATGAAATGGTGACAGACGCTTGTTCGTTAATGAGTGCAAGTGCCTAGTGTGTTTAACTGTACTGGTAGAGTATGGCTGTGTGCAACTACGAGCGTACAAGTACACAATTTGGCACAATGAACTTCAATTTTGTCCCAGTACAGTGTTAAACGAAGTTCAGTTTCATTTGGGGGGTCGACTGCATGCCATTATGCTGGTAAGGGACAATAAATTTTAGATCTAAAGTCCGAGTGATGAAAAGTATCATAGAAAAGCTGTCCAGTTATTCTCATTCCTGTTAATATGATGTGATATAAAATGTATGGTTATGTTTAGCTTCCATAACATATCGGCTCTCAGGGGCATTTATTTCTTATTTTTTTGGGAAGTTCATAATACACTGAGCACTAATACACTAATAAGTACAAAAAGAAATGGCAAGTATATAAAGAAATGGCCAGCACAGGTGTGTTATGAGCAATAAAAACGAACGCAAAAAGGCCCAGAGAGCCTGTTATGGAGGCTGAATTATGTTATATAAAACCAATATAAACTGTGTATAATGCATAATATCTATAAGATCAAATAATGACGTTGAAACTATCAGTGTCCTTATACATTTCAGTTTTATTGTTAAACTGCATTTGTTGTATCACTTCAGTTGAAATCAAAAGAGACTGATTCCCTACTATTTCTAGCCTGGGTACCATCCGGGTACGTAGTAGTTCGCTCCTATATTCACTTCTGGAACAGCAGAGAGGCGACTGTATATAGTGTATAATAAACGTCAAAGCGACTGTATATAGTGTATAATAAACGCCGGAGCGAACTACTTTCCGGATGGTATCCAGGCTATACTTTTTCAGGACTCTAAACGAAAACACAACTTTAATTTATCTTGGCCTCACCGGTGCCAACTCGTCTCATCTGTACAAAACCGCCGACACTGTGGCAGTAGACTTGACCTTCTGAAAATTGTTGGTTCATTGAAACGGTTTTCAGAAACGCCTTCCGAGCAAGAGCAGAATCCGGCAATTAGTTCAGGGTCATTAACCTGCTGATGATGACGTAATCAGGAGACATGATGGTTCAAACCGCGGCAGACAAACAGAACGTTTTACGTGTTAACGCCTGTAATGTGATACTTGCACCGTGACTGTTGTATTGTCTGTCACACAGGGCTCGAAATACGGGATGTAGGTGTAAATGAGGACTCCTTCGCAGCACTCTTGCAGTGGCGGCGTTTATTTTAGTTAGGCCATATTGATTTGATTATATGGATGACATCCTCCGGGAACTCCAAAACTGATGCGAGCGAGCGAATAAAAAAAAAGTTTGGCCAAAAAAAAAAAGTTGCCTTCAGTATGAAATCAAAGTGGCCAGGAAGGTTGAACATAGGACTAAACACACATAGTATGGTATACCATGATCCTCTGGACCTGAATTTTCTGTACTGGTACCTCCCCCAACCAACAATAGATTTTTTTTCTTTCCATCCTTTCACATCTTATTCTTTGACTTAAGATTCATTTTGGCATTCTATATACCGCATTAGTTATCTGTTTTCTGATACTTTTTTTTCAATCTACGGAATATTTGTGGTCAAATTTACAGCTGCTTTGCACAATTTATTGTGTGGTCGAAAACCTTTTTTTTGTGTGGAAATGGCCGAAAATTGGTGCGAGCGCAGATGTCATCCATATAATCAAATCAACGTGCTGATTTGCGATTTTCAACACATCTTGGCCAGGTTAGCCTGCCAGGAATATCGTATTTGCCACACCTACACACGCCTTGGGATCGACTCAGCGACTTGGAGTCGCCATTCAGTATGAGAAAACGCGCATGTAAGGCTTAGGTCCCAAATTGGTAAAGAGTCACTGCCGGGCAGTTCACGGGCTGTTTTAAGTACTTTCGGACGTGACCCCTACGTGGCTCCGTGAGACACTTTGTGGCTCCGGGGGTATTTTTTGTGGCCCGGTCGGGCACCGGGTTCGAACTTGAGTCAGACTTAAAATGAACACGGAGCCCGGTAACAAATATACGCCGTGACCTACCCGTAGGGAACACCGAGGAGTACCGGTTCAATTAATGCATTTAAGTTCGCGGGGATCTAATTTCGCGGTAGCGGGAAAATGGACTTTTCGCGGTGGTTTTAATTTCCCGGTAGCACCATGCACTGTAGTATCTTAATGCCCTGGAAAAAGTTTGCGGTGGTTTTAAATTCGCGGTGAAATGGCCGACGCGAAAACCGCGAACATAAATCCACCGCGAACATTTCTGTATTTACAGTATGTCGGAGAGATTGTACAGCCAGTTGCTGGCCCGCCAGAGCTGATTTCCAGCCCGTGTCCGACAGGACTTCACATCAGACCTCTCCAGAGATCGATTAAGTGGCTGTTCCCGGTGAGCCGTCGTTTCCGATAGACGGCCAGGCGAGTAGACGTCATTACAGCCAGAATTGGACACGGAACTCCGCATTTTCGCCAAACACACTCTCTCCAGGCGTCACTGCGCTGTGAGCTTAAGTAAAGGCCACGCTGATTTGATTACATGGATGACAGCCTCACGTGCATCGATTTTTTTATCCGTATCCAAAAAAGATTCCTACTACACTGTAAATCACAAAAAGCAGCTGCAAAATGAGAACAAATGCCCTAAAATGCTGTTAACAAAAGTGTCGGAAACGCATAGTAATAACCACGTGTCGCACAATGCCAACGTCAATTCCAAAGTCAAAGAGGAAGGTGTAGAAGAACTAAATTTTCAACTGCCTTACATTTTGTTATCTATTGGAATCCAAATTGTCTTCAGCCCCAAATCGCCTTACAATACACCGTTTTCTATGGACAGCTAAAATTGTCTTCATTCATAGTTCGTGTATAAAAGACCAGTGTCACTGACGAAAACTAGTGGATGCCAGTTGAAACGTCTGACCGTTTCCAAAATCATATCCAGTTGCTTGAGTAACTGCTTTATGGCAAAAAGTTTTAACTCTTAAAAGAAGCTACTGTTCAGTACATCTACTCATACTATTTTTATTCATTTGTTCAACCTTCCTGACTACGAAGGCAACTTTTGTTTTGCCAAACTTTATATTTTTTCCGCATGCTCGCATCAGCTCCGTAATTCCCAGAGGATGCCATCCCAAGAATCAAATCCACATGGCCTAATGTTTCTCACCAAATACGTTCGTCTTCCTTCATCCATCCGAACCAATGCGATCACTTAAGATCGAATCAATTCGCTTTCCCGGCCAAGAACGGATAATGGGTTAGAGTGAGAGCGAAAAGGGCCCGTTTCAAACTGCACAGAAGGGGTAATACTTATAGCTATCTTTAAATCCTATCCCCCTCTTATTACCTTTATGGCATGATGAGGCTCTTAAGTACCATTGGTTCTTAGCCCTGTTCCTCATCTACTCAGAGTACTCTAAACTTTGAATTTAAAATAATCGATTCGTGGAAATGACACTGGGTGAAGGAATAACGAAAGAAGAGCCAAATGTTGTACTCGGAACTTTGGAAAGGATGTCCCTGTAGCTAAATTGGCAGCGACTTCACAGTTGAGCATCTGGAAACCGATTTAAAAAGGAACGATTCGTCGAAATGACACTGGGTGAAGGAATAGCGAAACAAGGACCAACTATTATTCTCGGAAAAGGATGTCCCTGTGGCTAAATTGGTAGCGACTTCACAGTTGAGCAACTGGAAACCAATCTAAAAAGAAACGATTCGTCGAAATGGCACTGGGTGAAGGAAAAACGAAACAGGGGCCAAATGTTATAGTCGGAAGGGATGTCCCTGTAGCTAAATTGGTAGCGACGTCAAAGTTGAGCATCTGGAGACCAATATAAAAGGAACGATTCGTGGAAATAACACTGGGTGAAGGAATAACGAAATAAGGGCCAAATGTTGTACTCGGAGGGATGTCTCTGTAGCTCAATTGGTAGCAACCTCTTCACAGTTGAGCACCTGTAGATACTAGTTCGAGTCCAGGAAAGGGTGTACTGGTTGGGGCTGCACTGTTGTTCGGAAGGGACGGACAATGGGGGTTCTCTGTTCAAAGAGAGGCTTCGAGAGTTACATTACTCATAATTCAGATGGGTTCCTACTGGCTGTATGAATGGATGAATGAATGAATGAAGATATTCATTGTCGAAAGTACAGCTCACAACAAAGACATAACATACATGTATAACAGATCTAGTCTAGCAGAGAAGTTCGGATTCTTTTTGCTTCTTGGTAACGGTAAAAAGATTATGGCATTTTATGGGTTTAGCAATAGTCGGATTGTCTAAACGCATGAGGAATATAAATTTCTCAGTACTGCTCATACGTCAAAAGTGATGGGATCTACTCACTCTATAACTGAATCTATGGAGAATTTCTATCTCTCACATACAGAGTACAATCTACGGCAAATTTCACTTCGTCTATCTCCCACTGTATTTAAAGCAGCAAACTGACAGATTCTTTAACTGATAGTAATAACTTTAATATTACATGATCATGCACAAAGTCTGATTGCAGCAAAGTAAGACAGCGGTATACAGTGGTTAACTTTATAACAAAGAGTAGTAAAAGGTAGTAGGGCTTGACTTCTTTTCCGTAATTTTGTCTTCAATAATAATATCCCCGTTTCTAATGAAAATGAAATATGTAGACAAGTTAAAAGGGAGGATGGTTTGACTAATATTCTGTAGTAACATCAATGATGATATTGTCTTTATTAGTTATAATATCCCATTTTCTTTCATATTACAACACTACAAGGCTTTAATAAGAAGAAATCGAACCCAACAAGTTACAGTTTATAGTTACCTTTTAGACCTTTACGTAATGATATCAATATTAATATAGTCTTTGATAATGATATCCATTCATTTCATATGACAACACTGCAAGGCTGTAACAATACAACAACAAGAAATCGAAGCCAACAAGTTACAGTTACAGTTTATAGTTAGCTTTTAGACCTTTGTGTGATGATATCAATATTAATATATTAATATAGTCTTTGATAATGATATTCATTTTCTTCCATATTACAACACTACAAGGCTGTAATGATACAACAACAAGAAGTCGAACCCAACAAGTTACGGTTACAGTTTAGCTTTTACTTTTAGACCTTTGCGTAATAATATCAATATTGATATTGTCTTTGATAATGATATCCATTCATTTCATATTACAACACTACAAGGCTGTAACAATACAACAACAAGAAGTCGAAGCCAACAAGTTACAGTTACAGTTTAGAGTTAGCTTTTAGACCTTTGCGTAATAATATCAATACTAATATTGTCTTTGATAAATTATATCCATTCATTTCATATTACAACACTACAAAGCTATATGTATAATGATGCAACAACAAGAAGTCGAACACAATAAGTTACAGTTACAGTTTAGAGTTGACTTTTAGACCTTTGCGTGATGATATCAATATTGATATAGTCTTTGATAATGATATCCCTTTTCATATTACAACACTACAAGGCTATAACAATACAACAACAAGAAGTCGAAACCAACAAGTTACAGTTACAGTTACAGTTTAGCTTTTACTTTTAGACCTTTGCGTAATAATATCGATACTTATATTGTCTTTGATAATGATATCCCTTTTCTTTCATATTACTACACTACAAGGCTCTAATAATACAACAACAAGAAATCGAAGCCAACAAGTTACAGTTACAGTTTAGAGTTAGCTTTTAGACCTTTGCGTAATAATATCAATATCAATATTGCCTTTGATAATGAAATCCCTTTTCATATTCAACACTACAAGGCTCTAATAATACAACAACAAGAAATCGAAGCCAACAAGTTACAGTTACAGTTTAGAGTTAACTTTTAGACTTTTGCGTAATAATATCAATATCAATATTGTCTTTGATAATGATATCCCCTTTCTTATACAACACTAGAAGGCTGTAATAATACAACAGCAAAGTTAATCTCCATTTCGTGCTGTTGTTGAAAGTACAACTCATTACTAATGAAGCTGATCCCACGGTTATTGCGAGGTCCCAGCAAGCTCAGTTTTAATTGCTTTAGTTCTGTGATCTGATTTGTGTAAACCCCCATGAATGCAGGAGAAAGCCTTGTCGGAAGCGGCGTGTTCAAGCAAGAAGGTTATCTCAGCGTAACGGTGCGAACACCTGACGCACGTACACGTTATGTGATATGATATATATGTATTGTAGGGCTACAGCAAGTAAATTTTATGGATGACATCCTATGCAGAGTGCGAAAATAATGAGATAGCGCGAAAAAAAAACAAGATAGGTAAAAAAAAACAAGATGGCTGAATTTTTCAAAATAGACGATATAAACGTCGTAACAAGATTTTTAGTGACAAAACGTGGCATCACAACTAACAAGGCATTAATTCCTGCATTAATGAAGTGAACTAGTGTAGTAAAAGTGATACTAGTGTGATAACTTGCTATTAAAGCTATCAACTACATTCATGACTTCCATATTGGTTGCACTTTTACAACTATCCAACAAGTTTCACTTCTACAACTATAGTCATTGCTACCTCATTAGTGTCACTTCTACAAGTATGACTATTAGGCTTCAACACAACATGTTTGCCTATTTTGGTCTATCTGACCGTCCCCGAAGAGGAAAAAAATTCTTGTTTTTTTCTGAAATAAGGCGAAAATTAATGAGCGTGCTGATGTCATCCATAAAATTGCCTTACTGTGGCCTGATATAGGATTCAACATCCGGTAAGGCCATGTTGATTTGATTTGATTACAATGTATGTGGATGACATCCTATGGGAACACCAAAACTGATGCGAGCGATCGAATAAAAAAAAAGTTTGGCAAAACAGAAAAGTTACCCTTTTTATTGTCAGGAAGGTTAAACAAATGACTGAACACACAGGTATACCGAACAATAGAGTCATTATTCTTGACTTTGGGACTGACCTTGGCATTCTACGACATTAGCAGATTTGATTTTTTTGTTGCAATTTACGTAAAATAAGATTATGTTTTGCAACTGCTTTGTATGATTTACATTGTGGTCGAAAATTAAAACTTGATGCGAGTATGGTGTCATCCATGTAATCAAATCAACATGGCCTAAGTTATAAATTAAGATAGGAAGTGTAAGAGACGACTGGAGAAAGATACCATCCACCAATTTCAATCATTTCATGCAGTCGCCAAGCAGAGGCTAGGCACCGGGCTGTTCTTTTGACGTCTTTAATGTGTTTTAAAGGGCTTTTTTTGTCTTATTGAGATTTTACGACCCCTGTCAGTTTTTTTTACCAACAGCCAGTAAAAAGGAAATCTGACACAACTGAAAGCTACTAGAAAACGCCTACTTTTATGTGTGAAAACCTCTGGCAAAATATAGAAAGCATAAAAGACTCCATAAAACAGCCGGAGCCTAACCTCTGCTTAGAGAGCACATTCCGTGCAGGTCGCCATCAAATCACAAGTCACGATGTCCGATTCACTCTCATCATCGGCGGCGCCCCACCGATGCCGTTTGGACCAATCACGAATCTTCCTGCCAATCAAAAATGAAATTACTCCGTTGGAATCACGGGCTATAAACGGAGCCCAGCCAAGCGGGAAATCGACCAGCCACTCAGTTACCGTTCTCTACGGAGAGTGGACCCGTTCAGTTCGTGCGCATTGCGATTCTCTGAGCGTCCTCTACACACGCAGGAGTCTAGCGAGAGTGATCTCGAAGGAGTTTACAAGTACAGTAGCTCACTGAAGAGCTACTCTTCCACTAGTCGTAACAGAACTTGGCCTGCCAGCATTTCAGAGGGGAGAAATGGCAAAAGGAAACTGTAAAAATTAACCCGTATGCGTGCTGTGTTTAAGTCTGTACACCATCTTTTTCACTTGACTATCTTTGACTTATGCGGATGAGAAAACAGCCCGACAACCAGGGTGTGCGGCAGAAAGAAAATGTCCCTGTGGACTGCGGTATCTCGGTGTTTTCACGGGTAGGTGTCAGCGTCTATTTGTCTTGGGTCCCGGGATGATTTTAACTGCGAGTTTTACGCACAAAAAATCCAGAGGCCCGGCCGTGCCCCAAAATAGCTTGGAAGCCGTAGGCTGTCCCAAAGAACCACGTAGGGGTCACACCCGAAAGTCCGAATGGGGCCGTAGCATAACATCTCCACCGGACCCCTTGACGAGTCCTTGACGGACTGAAGAAATAGAAGACTTAATTGGCCAAAATTGTCGGCATATTCTATCGGGCGGCTTGATGGTTCATTAAAGTACAGCTTGATGGAATTCTAACCTTATGGCGAGTAGTAGTTAATAGAAAGGCCGACTAGAAACATAGCGTGGCTGTCAGAAAAGGGACCGTCAGCTTAGTAGGAGTGGTGCCTGTAAAACACCCCTAAGGCTAGTTACGTCTCATTTCCAAACCGGGGCCCGACCGGGCTGTTTGTGGAAACGAAAATAGAAATGTACACCTACAAATATACACAAATAATGCCCAGGACTATTCTCTTTAATGTCTTGTGAAGTTTGATGTCTTTTGTATCCTTCTTTTCGTTCCCAAAAGCTGCCCGACGGGCCCGGTTTGGAAACGTGACGTAGGAGTACATGGGGCCGCTAATAGAGATGTGCTCAGACGAAGCCATGGAATTAGCAGAAACACATCTTCCGTCAGCACTGATCTGTTATACGCACATTTGCTGCGCAGTCAGGCCACTATGATCTAATTACACACCGTTAATTACAGCAGAAAGGATGACCCAGTAGTCGTTCCCAACCCTCTTTAACATTCAGCATCTGCTTGCCACCCAGGATTTTCCGCGCAATCAGGAGACTCAGAATCATCTTCCTCGTGCTATCGATTCTGTACTGTCGATATGCCGCCCTCCGTCCTCCGGAGCTTCACGGACACCGTTGACCTGAATGACCTTTAGAAGTATCAGTTCTCTCGAAGATTGTTCAAGGTGATGATATCGAGATGGAAGCGAGCAGAATTCAGTCACGTAACGCATCACGATGCTGAGTTGGCACAATACACTGTTATACCTTTCTATCACGGTACTGTACAGATGCGACGTGTAATTCAGACGGAGGAGACATAACAAGAAAGCTTCTGAAAAATTTAAAGCTGGCCGGTGCGTATTTTGGAAAAAGCCTGGATGTTAAACAAAATCACACGAAAAAAGAGTTTTTAAACATCGAATTACTGAATTGGTCTTTCTTCTATTACAAAAACACTACATGAGATTTGTCTGACAAAGAAAAAAAAAATTTAGCAAGTGGGGTTCGAACCTATGATCTACGGCTGGAGAAGCAAACTAAGACAGGTACCGCTCGGCCACGCTGGCTCGATTACGCAATAGGACGTATAGAAGGGCTATTTCCTTAAATTGACCGATCCATGCATTCATGCATCCATGCATGCATCCATGCAACCGCTTCTCCCGTCTCATAGCCGGTGCTACGCACCGGCAAAAATCAAAAAGAAACTAGAAAGGTAACATAGGAAGAAAAGGAATGAGACTTTCCTTAACATGGTCCAGCCTGACAAACTGAATCTTACACAAATTTATATATATGGTGACCAGCCCCTCCAAACCTGTCCTACCACTTGCTACATTATGTAAACGAACACCACAGGGTGTCTGGTACTTTGCAAGTAACCATGGTGATAGCTGGTCCAGGTTTTTGAGATCATTTCTTCGGAATGGAAGAAGCTCGAAGAAGAGTGTGAGTGTGCTCTTTCAAAATAAAGGACGTCGACTGGGCAGCAATGACCACAATTATTTGAAATTTGGCGGATATTGATAAAACACTTCATTATATCACTATGATTATGCCCCGAAATTTGAGTTGTGCAGCTTATTTCTGGTTTGAGCTCAGAATTTATTGATCATCCTCGTGATATCACCAAAGTGCCCATATCACTCCAACCCGGAACATTACATAATCACATTAACGACTGTAAGCAATAGTCAGGTTGACTGCATAGGCATTTAAAGGTCTGCAATATAAAGCAGCACTAAACTGACAAAAACGCACATCAAATCGTTTCAACACTTTAAAGCTCTGAATATATGGTACGTTTTAACAACTTTTAGATGGAGGCCAATGTATGGGTGTTCCAGGCTATAACAAATCCAGTTTGCCGTTATATGGCCAAGACATTGGTATCAATTCCAATGGTTTATGTAAATCACATTTTCTTAAATCATCCTGTTCTCTTTCGAATTCGTTTTCACTGCGCACATGTAGAACGTCCTATACTTGTTGTAAGGCCTTTGAAAAATAATGCATTTCTGGTCACTAAAAACCCCTGCCGACCCCAAACATTTTAGGGCGTCGACCGCTAACAAGGGACATCGAATTTTCAATCCCGGTGATAAGAAATCGTCATCTTTCGCCTCATTTTTATTGATGAAGAGCATTGTGGTTGTACAATGTTTATCTATGTAATTGAAATATGGTTCAAAGTACCATATTTGATGCATTTCATCTTGATGATTTTCAACAGTATTTTGGGATAACCTATGTGGAAATAAAATAACCAGAGAATTCCTGCCAACCGACGCAATTTTTTCGGCAGTGACGAGGCACACCACATTAATTTTCCTATGCCTTATCATGACGTAGCCTACGCCATACAAGACAAGTTATTCGTGGGTCGTAAAGGTGGTATCTCACTGCATCTGGAGCATCGGTGTGGCACTGTGAGGTTCAAATGATTATTGGACGAATTTCAGGGATAAAGAACGAATTTTCTTACGTTTTATGTATTTTTTAGTCTTCCCAGTCATACTCTTACGTATTACGCTGTATTATAGAAGTTCGGCGAAAATAACATAACAATGCCGCAGTGAACGAACCCTGCAGAGCCGTATTGGTGCCCCAAATGCAGCGAGATGCCACCTTAATGCTGTCGCTAATAGGGCCTTCACACTGAAATCGAATCAGCAGGAATCAAGCAGAACCAGCCGGAATGAATCATTTGCAAAATTCGTGTCACATTCGGTCACATTCGGAGTGGGTATTCCAAATGGGCCTTAAATCCCCTTCACACGAGAAGGAATGAGCCAGAATATGCCATCAGAATGAAAATCCCTTTCTATTCCTGTGAATTCGTAGTGCATTCTAAACATTCTCACTGCATTCGAGATATTCTTTCGGCCGCATTCTGGCAGGATTCGAGATGGCTTGCCGTTTCGGTTCTCCATCGAATGAGATAAGAATGTTTCGAATAATATTGGAATGTCGCAGAATGCGGTCAGACTGTAGTTAGAATAGTTCGAATACACTTAGAATCCACTATGAATGCCATTCGATATTTCTCCACTTCGAATGCACCTCGACAGTTTTTGACATGTCAAAAACTTTCGAGCCAGCCAGAAGAACGGGGACGAATATCTGGAATGCAGTAAGAATGTTTAGAATACAGTACGAATTACCGAGAATTGCCACGAATAGAAAAGAATTTTTATTCCGACGGCATTCCGGCTCATTCTTGCTCTCGTGTGAAGGGGGCTTGAGCTGCAAGTAATAGTTACCCCATGGGCGGGGGCGAGGTTTCTGTGTATATCACCAGGCCCGCCCACCGAGGGGTTTCTAGTCTCCCCGAGGGCGAAGCCCGAGGGGAGACTAGAAATCCCCGAGGTGGCGGGCCTGGTGATATACACAGAAAACGAGCCCAAGGCCATGGGGTAACTAACTTAGCCCATGGCATACTTCCCCGAAGCTTTTCTAGTTCATCAGCTTTACAAAATGTTACTTTATTTTGTCCTAAAAGTCCACAATCTTTCTTGTTATTGCTTGAAAAGCTGTGACAGACAGTGTCAGGCTGTAACAACACACGGTCATTAATCTTGTCAAGACCTTCCCGGCCAAGGTACCCGGAGAGACAGAACGTCTGGTGATATTCCTCTGGGCAATTAGAAGTGAAGAGTGGGATTGGTCAGTTATCACATGACACAATTCTAGTCCCAGAAGATGGGCTCAAAGGTAAGCTAGGGTTGGTCAGAACAGGTCACATGCTTATAGCACCCACACTTTTCAGGCTGATATCACCACAGTTTTCTTGATATCACCACAGTTTTTTCCTCATTTGCATGAAATAGCAGCACACTTTTTTTCGTAGCACCATACCATGTGGATATATCAACAGAAAATGGGGGTTCCTCATTGGCTGAGGGGAAGTAGCCATGGGCTAACAAAGGTTTACTCCATGCATGCACTTGTGCACGTGGTTTCAGAGTCCAGCCGGAGATACAATCCCCTTGGGAACAAGTGCAAATGACCCTGTACGTGCGTAGCCATGACCAGGCCAGGCCGAACGGATTCCAGCCGAGTCACGTCTCAGAGCTAGAGATCGTGGTGTCTGTCTGGCACTGATGATGCCAAATCGTTTGGTCACGTATGGGCACTATATATATATATATGACGTTATCAATGATAAATGTGCGCCTGTACGTGTACTTGCGACCGTAACAGGATTTCTGACTGCATGGCGCTCTACAAATGTTTGAAAACAGGGGGGGGGGGGGGGACAAGTCTGGTTGGCGTCTTTCGGAAGGGTCATACAATGGAGAAGACCCGAGCACGTTACAACAGGCTCATTTACTCAGATTGGTACCTTCTAGCTGCAATAATTGGCATATTATACAAAAAGGTAAAAAAAAACAGTTTGTTCAGATATAAAGTTGCACTAGACCTTACGAAAGTCGCTGTACTTTAGTTGTGCCAATAAAGATCATCAGTTTGTCACTTCCACACTTGCTTTCCAAATCCTATACGTATACACTAACACAAGAATTCGCCTATAGCCAGAATTTTTTTTTTTTTTTTAATTTTTATTTCCCACTAAATCCAAGGATGACGAAGATATGAAGTTGACAAGATGGATCAAATTATGGGACGAAACTGCATTCATAAGGACTTTATGTTATTGCCTATCACCTTAATGATATTGTCCTTGTACTCTTGAGCGTAATGGCAGCTCACCTCTGTTGCCAAGCCCGGTGCTTGTATTACACTGCTCCCAAGAGACAATCTAATCTCCACAACTGGAATGATAAGATACGGAGATTACTTCCGGACGTTTCTAGTGACATCCATCACTCATCCCAGCGTCACTGGAATGAACTGGAAACGTCCGGAAGTAATATCCGTATATTATCCGGTTGTGGGGATCGATTTGCCCTTAGATATTCTTTACGTGACCTTACGCCGATGGCATAACTTCATTCTAGTTCATTATTACGCATTGTCATACTCAGACGCACTAGGCGGTCAAGTTCGTTTGAGTTAGTAGAGAAAATACACAGTTAGAATGATAAATGAGGTCGCAGTATGGCCTTCCAGTAATGTATTGTGCGTAGGGGATCTATGTACTGCCAATCCATCTAACTATTATTTTCTACAAGACAATCATACAATGGCACGTACATGTTGTCTTTTATATGACCAGACCATGTCAGGCAATCGTTCAGATGTTAGAGCTGATTTGTATGGACTGAAGTTGAACATAACAAAAATCAACTACCTCTTAAATTTTTAGTGCTTATTATTACGCATTTCTTATTTTCTTACCTCCGGATCCATGAAAAATTGAGGTACAGTTTTTGGTGTGCCTGTGTGTCTGTTTGTCTGGATATTTATGGTCAGCATAACTTAAGAACCTCTGAATGGATTGTAACTATATTTGGTATGTGGGTAAGTGTTGGGAAGACAAAGGTCAGGGTCGATTTTGTGCCCCCTGGTGTGTGACCTTGGTACTGCAGCAGAACTTTAATTTTTAAAAATCTTTTGACCTGGACATGCTATGGTCTTGATTTTTTGGTGGCAGATAGCTTGTGATGTAGGCAAGAAATGATGTATGTTTGAGGCCCCCTAGAAGCTTGGTCTGGAACTGCAGGGGCACTTTTTCCAAACAGCATATAACAGAACATAGGAACGACGGATTTCCATGATATTTAACATGCGGGTATCTTTGGCAGAGATGTACATGTTGAAGTGCAAATTATGCAAATTTGGACTTTCTTTGCATACTTGAGGAAAATCTATATTTAAAGTACAGTGTTTTCCATTCAGTGGTAGAAGCAGCGACTCACATTATTCTTCCCTCGGAGAGGGTAGATTAGCTACTTGAATACACCATGGTTCTTCACAAAGTTCCTTTTCCATTATAGGACTGAGATACATGTAACACGTGTAGTTTGTGGCAGCTGGAAGATTAGCAGGTACCAGTTATGCAAATAACTTCCTAATTTGCATAATTAATGTGAAATTGTTATTCTAAGTACATGTGATAAATAATTGGATTGTCAACATTATGACTTGTCTTCGTCTTCAAGAAGGGATGAATGGATTTTCATTTTTGTGAGTGACTTGGAAGAATCTAGAGAAGCATTATATGCAAATTATGTAAATTTAGTCATTTCATCCAATGATACATGTGCCGGGTAAGCCTTTGATGTGTAACTTATGTTGCTACTTCAGAGATTATAGTTATAAGTAAACATCTATATGATATTTGTGATATTTTATAATGACCTTATCATTATTAGACCAAATAAAATAAAGCACGCACAGGCTGCTCAGAATCATTCTTATCAATGAATGATAATTAATTGCTGTTGATCTTTGCTATACTATTCCTAATCTGATAAATGCAGATTTGGCCACTCATCTTGTTTTTGAACTATGTATGTTGGCTTTTAGGTAAGCTTTTGTTACAATCTGTCCACATAGAATTACTCTATCCGCTAGTACGAGTAGTCTTCATGGGCAGATTTGACTGTAGTGTTGATACTATGGGTAGCACACTACCAAAAAACTGTTTTCTTATCTTTCTTGTTTCTTCTTAAAAACAGAAAAAAATTCTTGTAATAAGAAAGCTTTCTGTATTTAAGAAACAAATTTGTCAACGCAGTAAGAAATTTTTTTCTTACTATCGTTAAGTAATTTCTTCTTAACAGCACTTTTCTTGATCTGAGATTATTCTTCTCACAATCTTCTAGTACGTACACATAAGCTACTTCCAAAATGTTATTCTCGCAGTAAGTTTTGTTCTAAATGCAGATATTTGCATCTGGCTGATTTCACTTGGAAATGCTATTTCACTTGAATTCTATTTATCTTATAACATAAAAGTATTTATTGCAAAGATTCAGATCTTTGAATACCTTAATGTAATTATAACTTTTAAGTTGAAAATCCTCACAATGAGAATTTCTAAGATGCATTTCCTCAAATCAAGACTACCTTTCTTGCTTGAAGAACAAATTTGGTTTCTTATTTCTAATGTCTTTGTTCTTACACCAAGAAAGCTTTTCTGACTTCAAGACCTGAATTCTTATCGCCTAGAAATGTTTATGGTCCCTAAGACTTAGGTTCTTAAGATTTATGTTCTTATATCAAGAAAACTGTTCTCACTTCAAGAACTAAATTCTTATTTAGATTCTTATTGCCAAGAAATGATTTCTTATTTCTTAGATTTATGTTCTAATACCAAGAACACTGTTCTCACTTCAAGAACTACATTCTTATTTTATTATAAGAAATGATTTCTTATTTCTAAGATTTATGTCCTTATACCAAGAACACTGTTCTCACTTCAAGAAATTCTTGTTGCCAAGAAATGATTTCTTATTTCTAGGATTTATTTTTATTCACAGTCAAGAAATATCTTCCTAATTAAATAACATAAATCTTATGCTGAGAAATGTTTTCTTATTTCTAAGATAGATCCTCTTACATCAAGAATAATTTTCTTACTTAAAGAGTGTACATTCTTATTGTCTATAGAAATGTTTTCTTACTTCTAAGATAAATGTTCTTACATCAAGAATATCTTCCTTACATCAAGAGGGAACATTCTTATTGCCTAGAAAGGTTTTCTTACTTCTAAGATAAATATTCTTACATCAAGGATACTTTTCTTACTGCAAGAGCGTATACATTCTTATTGCCTAGAAAGGTTTTCTTATTTCCAAGATAGAATGTTCTTAAATCAAGAATACTTTTCTTACCTCAAGAGCATACATTCTTATTGCCTAGAAAGGTTTTCTTATTTCCAAGATAGAATGTTCTTAAATCAAGAATACTTTTCTTACCTCAAGAGCATACATTCTTATTGCCTAGAAAGGTTTTCTTATTTCCAAGATAGAATGTTCTTAAATCAAGAATACTTTTCTTACCTCAAGAGCATACATTCTTATTGCCTAGAAAGGTTTTCTTATTTCCAAGATAGAATGTTCTTAAATCAAGAATACTTTTCTTACCTCAAGAGCATACATTCTTATTGCCTAGAAAGGTTTTCTTATTTCTGAGATAGAATGTTCTTAAATCAAGAATACTTTTCTTACCTCAAGAGCATACATTCTTATTGCCTAGAAAGGTTTTCTTACTTTTAAGAGAAATGTTCTTACATCAAGTCAGAATATTTTTCTTACTTCACGAGCGTATACATTCTTATTGCCTAGAAAGGTTTTCTTACTTCTAAGTTAAATGTTCTTACTTACATCAAGTCAGAATATTTTTCTTACATCAAGAGCAAACATTCATATTGCCTAGAAAGGTTTTCTTACTTGTCAGTCCTTATATCAAGAATACTTTTCTTACTTCAAGAAATACAGTTAAACTGACATGTTTTCGATGAATAAATAATGGACAACGAAAATTACAATGGCAAAGTTTTACAATACTTATATTCAAGAAACCTTATAAAAATAGCTTACCAAAATGTTTTAATACAAAAGTAACTGGCACTGGTAGAACATTAGGAAGATTACAAACTGTCACCTTAACATATGATTACAAACATATTTGGCCTTTGTCTTCTTGGCAAGCCACTACAAACTGCATGCCAACCATCACGGGCCTGAAGTGTGGCATTGGCATTGGTAGGATGTAAAAAACATCAGACATCTGGAAAAAAGTAAAGACATTATATCATTATTTTGCATTTTCACAATATTGAGGTTTAAGATAAACTTCTAGCACAGAAATCTGCACTACTGTACTTCTATGGTTGTTTATACAATAAGGTTAGGTCATTGTACAGTCAACTTTTAAGCCAAAATTCTGACTATTAATCAAGTCAAATTGATCCAAAGAGACTTACCATTTGTTTGCCATGATACTATTAGACATTTATCAGAGACACACACTAATGCTTGTTGCTTTTGATGGTAAAACCATCCAGGTTTAAGCCTTTTAAAATCAAAATTTTAAACTGTTTTTCAATGCCTCGGGGGGTGGGGGGCAGCCTTACCTTTTGCCAAACCGATTTCCAGCTTTTCCGTGCCAACTTGCTTTCTGCAGCAGCTGCTAGGCTCAAACCAAGATCCTCTTTGACTTTCCTGTTCCCTTGCACCTAGGTTTTGACTTGAAACTGACATGAGTCTTTGAAAAACCATTGATACAGACAGATCTGTGAGCAGCTCTGATGCTGCCCTGCATTCAAAATGAACTCTGTTGTTCAACTGCCATCTGATATGAATCTACCAATCAGGAGTTAGAAAAAGATCACATGACTTTGGCATCACATGATCACATTTAAGTAAAAACAAGAAATGCCTTTCTCAAAGATTCTTGATGTGAAAAACAAGTTAGAACATTCAAGAATATCATTCTAGTCATGACTTGAACAATAAGAACGCCTAACAATGTTTTGCCTGTCATAACTTCATCATTGTCCTAAGTTCAAAAAGAGAAGAAACCATGCTTGTATCTTTTCAAACATTACAAAATGGACAAGGATTTCCTTTCTTGAAATTTCTTGATTTGAAAAGTAGGACTTTCAAAAACAGAATTCTTACAATGTCGTAAGTCTTGTCCTATGTCAATAAAAGGAGGAAAATAATTCTTATTTCTACTTAACCAATAGTATACAAGAAGTGCCTTCCTTGATTTCTTGTTAAAAATACAAGAATAGTTAAAAAGCAAATTCTTGCATTTTCTAAACTCTAACAAGAAAAAACAAGCATTCCCTTTCTCAAAGTTTCTTGATACTGAAAACAAGAACATTCAAGAATGTTATTCTTAGTCTTTACTTAAATGTTGTCTCATAGTTTAACTATCTTGATTTTGTTGTTTTTTCTAAGCAGTATATTCAAGAAAGCCAAGAAGCAAATTCTTGTATTTTCTAGAGTCCAACAAAAAAAAGCAAGGATTCTCTTTCTCAAAGTTTCTTGCTACTGAAAACAAGAACATTCAAGAATGTTATTCTAGTCTTTACTTAAATGTTGTCTCATAGTTTAACTATCTTGATTTTGTTGTTTTTTCTAAGCAGTATATTCAAGAAAGCCAAGAAGCAAATTCTTGTATTTTCTAGAGTCTAACAAGAAAAAACAAGGATTCTCTTTCTCAAAGTTTCTTGCTACTGAAAACAAGAACATTCAAGAATGTAATTCTAGTATTTACTTAACTGTTGTTTCATGGTTTAAATATCTTGATTTTCTTGCTTTTTCTAGCAGTATATTCAAGAAAAGCAAGAAGCAAATCCTTGTATTTTCTAAACTGTAACAAGAAAAAACAAGAATGCCCTTGCTCACAATTTCTTGATACTGAAAACAAGAATATACTAGAATTTCTTTCTGGTTATAAAGTATTTCTATTTCTTGATTTCCTGGTTTTTTTCTTACCAGCGGTAATGTAAGAAAATGCAAGAAAAAAATTCTAATTGTTTCTTAAAATTGATAAGAAAAAAAATCTTGTCAGACATGAAAACAAGAAAGTTATACTTGAACTTCTAGAAATTTCTAGAAGTGAAAATCTCTCCAAGAAACATTTCTTAAATTAAGAAAATTAAGAAATTATTCCTTGTTCTAAGAATCCCTGTTGAATTTTCATTTCTTATTCGTTCTTATTCTTTCTTGAAATTCTTAATATAAGTAAATTTGTCAACGGGTTAAGAAAATGAAGTAACCTAGAAAAAACAAGAAAAAAAATTTTTGGTAGTGCATGGGTTGTAAACATTAAAATCATTTGGTAAACTTTTTTCTCATCACACGGGCTAAATCCATTGATTAAATAGAACGCACTGCACTGCAAGCGAACAGAGTTCTTTTGTTCAAATTTTTCTCCAATTGAAGTTTTTAAAGAATAAAGCTGTATAAGGCATAGGTGAAAAGAATGTGTTGAATTTTACCCTTTTAATGAGTAGTCTGACAATTAAATATGTGTTTTCAGACCTGGGCATGACAAATAAAATACAATACAGTATATTCTGTATCACTCTCAGTCCAAGCACTCCCGTAGGTTGGATTGCCCTCCGGCCTTCAGGCGATCCGACCAACAGTCATACTGGTAGCTGGTAGCTTAGGTGATACGGAATACACCAACGTTCTTCTTACCAATATCAACCTGACATCCCCATAGCATCCTCCTAACGCCCGGTCCCCAACGGCATTAGCCCATGGGGCCCTGCTATCTCATGCCCTATCAGTGGTTATTATGATTGTCGCCACAAACAAGCTGTCAACCAATCAGAGAATGGGCCTTTCTTGGGCTTGTTGTTGTCGCAAGCTGTCTCGCAAAGGCCGCTGGGAAGCTATCAGCCAATCATGTTACGTATTACATGGCTCCAGTCCTCCTACGCCCGAGCCCCAACGGCTGACTGCCCATATAAGGGCAAGCTCATTAATATTTATAAGTAGGTCGGTCCCTAACTGGTCTAAGTGCACAAGATATCAGAGGCAAAGACAGGAAGTTTTGACACCACTGTGGTTCCTCTGCGTAGGAGGTTCCTCTGCCCCATAGCCATCCTCATTGCTGCATGGCAACTGAAGCTTTTTATTTGCTACAATTGGTTTGCCATTTGGGTGAACCCTTATCAATCTACATGCATGTAACTTCTGAACAAAGCACAGGAAACACAATGGAGGATATGGCTGAATGCCCATTTTATTCTAAAACAACTATATTGATCATATAACTGTAGGCGAGTACAGGTCTTCGAGACTGAAGAAAACAACAACAACAACAATGGTTTTGATTCTAAAAAGGCATGTGAGCTTGAGAGATGATACCTTCCACAGTTTTTTCCCCTGAGCGTTCCCCACAAATTAAAAACTGTGCACCATACGACATGCTGCGGAAATAAAAAGGGAGGTAGCTTACAGCACGCAATGGTAACATCTGAACAATCGACTTTCCCTTACAGCTTTTGATAGGATGAGCAAAGAAATAATGTCAAAATGCATGGAGGATGACACATGTAAATAACATGGGCTGAAATGTGAATGAAATGTTCAAACTCGTAACAACAGAAACACCCCCTTTCCAATAGACTACTGCTGAGCATTTTAGAAATTTGACAGATCGCTCAAAATATTTTTTTTACCAAAGAGCAATCAGACTTCACACGTAAAATGTATTATTTTCAATTATAAAATCAAGGGTTGGAAAAATCTAGCTTTGGTTTCGAAGCGATCGACATCTAGTGGAAAGAGGGTCTAATGTAGTACAGTAGGATACCAATGTCACAGTCTTGTCATGATGTTGTCTGGAGGAGGAGGAAGAGATCTGGTTGACATAAATGGGACATGTAGCCAGAAATCCCCCTACAGTAGCCTTGGCTGTTAGCCAATAGCTGGGTGGCTGCAAGAGCTACTACAGCTGGCTTTCTTGCCATACAACTCAGTGTTACTGCTGGTATACTATAAGGGCTATACAAGCTTGGCCATGGATTCTTGTTGGTATGAGGGTGAATCATTTCTAGAATAAATCCCGCTTCTGACACCATATCTCCTCCTTCCACTCAGACATATCTATATTTTCCTTTGACCTCTTGTGACGGACTAACTTGACAACAGCATACACAACTGCTACGGCAGGGGGACAAGTCGAAAGATTCATTTTGTTCTGATGCATCTTAGTATAATCCAAATATTTTCTTTGACACTTGGAGCTTCTGATAAAGTTTGTTAGTGATGCAAGGTGTAAAATGTGGTTCATCCACAGATGAATTTTGTTGGTCCTGTTATTTTTCGTTGCATAACAAGCATTAATTCTCTTCAATGGGCAATTAGTGGGTAAGTTTTGACCCAAACACTGTGGTGATGCCAACAACTATATCATCTGACTTCTCATCATCATCATCATCATTTTACTATTTAGTACTGGCTTTACTGGCAACACTGTAACACCAAACAGAATGGCACTGCAAAATCCCAACTTCCTCACAAATTAAGTCTTGTCCCCCTTCCAAGCCACCCATAGCCTGGTGCAAGCCTTTTTAGGTTTACTCTGTTCTTGTTGGCCACTTCTATCTACAGCTAGAAAGGATGGCACCCAGGCTAAGCCACCCAACCTGCCTACCATTAGTCGCATCACAGGAGGTACGGTAGACATCGCATTTAACAATCCGTCCTTAAACATATCCATAACTACTATCGTAGAAAAAGCTTCCAAACTGCGTGTAAAATATGCAATGTTAGAAGGCTTGATTATCTTGCTTGCAGCACCAATGTAAGGGCGCCGTGGGGGGTTAGTTAGTGTTCTGACTGTACATTTGGTCCATGCACCTTCCATTACCTTGATGCACTCCTGAAATCCTGTCCATTGACCCGTATCGGACCTGCCAAAGTCTCCAATAAATAATTTCTGCTATCTCCAGAGTCGAGGGCTGTACAGGCTGTAAGGGATATCCTTCGGCCATAAATATTAATTACCTTTGTCTTGCAGATTTCCTTCATACCAAAATATGTCAATAAACTGCATTTTTTTCTTCTTCTATACACGTGACCTATGTAGAAAAATAAGGCATCTCATTTCGTGGTTTGATTGGCAAGTTGTATATCCTGTAGAGGCACAGTGTAATACAGTGTACTCCTACATGTGGAAAGGACTACCAGATAGGGCTGTGTACCTAAACAATGTAACGTTAGTTTACCTTTATCCGCGGGGTAACCTATATCCGTTGCTTTTCAAAACAGGGTATTTAGGCACATCGTGCCGACCGGTGGTAGTTTTAAACTGTAATGTATTGAAAATATTGAAATTTGAAACCAACGTCCGTCAACGTGATATCCCCAAATACCCTGTCTTAAAAAGCAACGAATATAGGTTACCCAACGGATAAAGGTGAACTCAAGCGTTACCTGTATCTGTAAAACTGTTAAGGTACAGGTCTGGACCTAAACATCAAGTTTACTTGAACAATCTGAAGCACTAGTGGACACCGTTTTCTTTTGAAATTGCAGATAAGTATTATCCAGTTAATGTGACAATTTTGACAATTTCTTACACTAAAGAATGAAGAAAAATTGTAAACATATATTGTTTTAGAGTAGCATATGTAAATTCTCACAGAAGGACGACAATTTATCACTGAAAAAGACAGTTGGCGACATGCATAACAGATAATTGATCAATTCAACAGATAATTGATAAAGCTAGGTCCAGTATTGTACCCATTAGCCACTGTACCCATACCTGTACCTGAAAGTTGTTTAGGTACACAGCCTTACTACCAGACAATACCAGCCTGTACTAGATGGTCCTTTGTAGCTATGGCATTTCTTCAGTTAACGTGTGGTTTGTAAAGTGAGCTCGCGGCAGTACCACTAGTACCTACCTCTCCTGCTATAACAGGTCATAACATTCAAACTAAAGGAATTTTCAAAAAACTGTTGGCACACTATCCTCCGATGCAAAAGGCACCAGCAATCAGAGGCTGACCTAAAAAACACTCGACGAGCCATAAAAAATACGAGGCTCGTCGCACCACATGGACACTCGCTGTGGACTATTTTAAAGGCGAGATAAGAGTCCAGGGTGATGAATGACTTCTATGCAATCAACTGTCGTACCGTCATATTGATCTATGCACTCTCGCTAAAGACGCATGCCAATCCCACAGCACTTTACCACCGGCGTACGGATAACGACCAGGGGCCTTCCGAATCAATCCCGCCGTTTAGTTGATCCCGAATCAAGTGCAATTGATGGGCTCCCTTTGAACACACTCTTTTCCCACAGTTAGCATCCCTTAAAGTCATTACAGTGAAAAATCACCTGCATAATTCACCCCCAATAGCACTGGAAGGGTGCCCTCTTTCACTGCCGGGTACAATTTCTGGAAGAACGTACGATTGTCTATAGGAGAAAGTCTTCCCTTTGTTTACTGTCGTGTTGGATACCACACTCATATGTTTTGTTTTTCTCTAGTGACATCAGTGCGTATAGAGTCTTGGCACGGCCAAACAGAAATCCAATTTTGACTGCTTTTGGCTAGCTCCCAAAAGGACAGAAACTGGTGGGTGAGAAACAAAATGAACAGAGGACTCCCATCTGGTTTGTGTAAAGCTACAGAAGATCTAACTCCACCCAGGGACGGAACCCTCAGCTTGGAGCGACCTAATAGCCAGGTGCATGCTGTGGGAATGCCATGGTTTGACCTTCAGGGTCACATGACATTAATTTAAAAACGAGCCTGACCTAAAATCGAGATCAAATTCTCTTGAAGATTTAAAAAAAAAAAAAAATGGATAAAATCAACCCTTCGTGGAAGAAAAAGAAAAACAACGAAAGGTTTCCAAAGAGATAAAAACCAACCCTTCATAGAAGGGAGGAGAGAGAGAGAGTGAAAGACTGCCGTCTGTGCGGGCAGGCTTTCTGGACCTGATTAGAGTATGGAGTGCACCCTGCGTGCAGAGCTCTGAGGACAAACTAGTGCCCACAGAAGCTGCATATTGCTGGCTTTGTCCAAGTTACAGCTTTGGAGGGGGAAGATCGACTGTCACTGCCACATCTCATCCCAAACACACAGCTGTTTCTGCTTCACGTGGTAGTCAAACTGGCGACACTTGCGGCACGTTTTGATCCCGCAGCGATAGTTGATTACTTTCCCGTTCCCGTCCTTCCCGCGGCAGTACTTGAGGCCGCAGGGGTACCAGCCGATGCAGATTTCCAGCTGGCACGTGCACGGCTTTAACCAATCGGAACTGTCCATACACCTGACTGCTCTGCTGGGGGTCAGTCTCCTGGTCGCCTGCAGCAGCGTGGTCAGGGTTTTATTGTCTCCTGGAAAAGAGGACAAGAAAAAAATTCAGGGTTCAGATCTATTGTTTCCTGGATAGGAGGGGGACAAGAAACTTTTATTCAGGGTTCTACTTCTATTTGTTTCCTAGAATGGATGAGGACAAGAAACATTCTGTCATGTTTCTATTGTTTCCCGGAGGGGAGGAGGACAAGATTCACTCAGTCAGGGCTCTATTGTTTCCCGGGAAGGAGGAGGAGAGAAACATTCAGTCAGGGCTCTATTGTTTCCCGGGAAGGAGGAGGAGAGAAACATTCAGTCAGGGTTCTATTGTTTCCCGGGAAGGAGGACAAGAAACTTTCAGTCAGGGTTCTATTGTTTCCCCGGAAGGAGGAGGAGAGAAACTTTCAGTCAGGGTTCTATTGTTTCCCGGGAAGAAGGAGGAGAGAAACTTTCAGTCAGGGTTCTATTGTTTCCCGGAAAGGAGGAGGAGAGAAACTTTCAGTCAGGGTTCTATTGTTTCCTGGAAGGGAGAACAAGTCAGGGTTCTATTGTTTCCCGGGAAGAAGGGGGAGAGAAACTCTCAGTCAGGGTTCTATTGTTTCCCGGGAAGGAGGAGGAGAGAAACTTTCAGTCAGGGTTCTATTATTTCCTGAAAGGAAGGAGGACAAGAAACTTTCAGTCAGGGTTCTATTATTTCCTGAAAGGAAGGAGGACAAGAAACTTTCAGTCAGGGTTCTATTGTTTCCTGGAAGGAAGGAGGACAAGAAATTTTCAGTCAGGGTTCTATTGTTTCCCGGGAAGAAGGAGGAGAGAAACTCTCAGTCAGGGTTGTAGCCAGCCTGAAATAATTTTCAGTCCCCTCGATTTTGAATCAGAAAGAACGAGACGTTGAGCCGAAGGCATAACGTTCCTGAGGGGATCCGGGGGCATACTCCCCTGAAAATTTTTGAAATCTAGACCCCCTGAAACCCAATTTCCTGCATTTTGAGGTGTAGATTTTGCTGGTAGACTAAGCTGTACATTTGCTTTGGTGAAAAATTACACAAGAAGACAGTTTTTTATATCTTTACTGACTTTACATATAGTTTTTGTCCATTACAGAGGACGGAATGGGCAAAATTTTTTTCAGTCCCCAGCTGCAAAATTCCTTCAAAGGACTGAAGGACGGGTGCTGGCTACAACCCTGCTCTCAGTCAAGGTTCTATTGTTTCCCGGAGGGGAGGAGGACAAGATTCATTCAGTCAGGGCTCTATTGTTTCCTGGAAGGGAGGAGGACAAGAAACATTCAGTCAGGTTCCTATTGTTTCCTATACAAGACACATTAAGCAATTAAAAACAATGATAAAGCCATGCTACTTGACAAATTAATCAGGAATTGTTACCTTTGGCAAGGAGGTTACTAGTATGCTTTTTATGCATTCTGTGAGTGTTAGGATGGATCTTCACAAGATTAGACTGATTTTGGGCTCGTGAAGATGATGTGACAAGGCTTTGAGCCACCTGCCAGGCAGCTCTTCATTGGTACTGCAAGGCCATTTTTGTTGGAGACTTTGGAAGAGGATAACTCTAGAAAGGATGCTTACATTTTTGTATGGCTACTTTTTGCATGTTTTCAGACTATTTCTAAAGGCCTTCCTTTAGACTTAAGGTAAACTCTCGCCGGACGTGGGGTACGCTTGCCGCATTGCTGCGTTCAGAAGACACTCAACAAATTTCAGAGAAAAAGAACGAATTTTCTTGCTGTGTATTTTGTCCTCTTCTACGTCATACTTTTACGTATTAGGCAATATCTGAATTATAAAAAATCGGAGAAAATAACAAAACAGTAACGCAGTGAATGACACAGCGATGCCGCAAGCGTGCCCCTTTAGTGGTGTTGCTCTCACCTTTGGCTAAGTACTTGAGGTCCGTTTCGCGGGTGTAAGTTGCTGCCCCAGCCTCTGCGCAGATGTTGTAGATGTGCCTGCTGATGACAGCAGACTTCTCCAGGTCCACACCCATGTCCATCACTAGGTGCTCCTGACCCTTGTCATCTTCTGCATTTCTGATTGTCCCTGGATTTTTCTGGATAAACACAACAACAAAAAGACACATTGGCTTAGTGATTTAGTATCACAACAATGACCTGTGTATGGAGGCATTGATTTTATTGTTTATTGTTGCTTCTGCAATTATTTCCATACATACAATTGCATGCTATGATATTGATAGCACAAGAATGAATGTCTCACCACAGAGTGACAGGAAATGAAAGGTAAAAGTTCAGAGTTGTGGAGTGACAGAAAGTGAAGTTCGTATTTGGTGGAAATAGTCATTCATCAACCTAGTTTGACAGTACAAAGATGTTCAAGGTCATGGGGTCATTGGAATAGGCTACTAATTCACAGGGAGGTATTGTTTTTAGGCTGTCCATGTTTTTGTAGTTATACATTAATTTTAATGATTTATAAATAAAAGTAATATCCATTGAAATCTGTAAATAAATGTATTACTAAATAACCCAAGTATAAATTCCATCATGGATCTTTGGGAGATCCTTGGAGCTTGACTCTAGGGACAGCCCCAACTCAGACATATTACTGTAAATGTATTTAATTTTGCGGGGATTTAATTTCGCGGTAGCGGGAAAAGGACTTTTCGCGGTGGATTTAAGTTTGCGGTAACACCATAGACTGCAATCTAATATCAAATTAGAAAAATGTTCGCGGTGGTTTTAAATTTGCGGTGAAGTGTTCTCCGCGAAAACCGCGAACATTAATCCACCGCGAACATTTCTGCATTTACAGTAGCCTGTCTGCCTCCTCATCTGCCCAATCCACAGGAGAAACCAACAGAATGGCAGTTCCTGTGACACTTTCCCAGGCAACTGTGTTCACCTGACCAGTAACTGTTGTACTATTCACTACTACACCAAGCAGCAAATCCTTCCAGCACAGCTCCAATTTATTAAACAGGTGCACCGGTGCTGATCAATATTCTGTATTGACAGTCGGTCGATGGGAGGTATGTGGAGTACAAGCAGCAAATGGGCCGGGCCAATGGGGGATATCGATTCTGGAGGAGTGCATCAAAACAGACTCATTCGTCAGGGGAGTGCTGTGTATTGGAGCGTACGCCCAGGGAATTCTAGATGGTTACAAATGAGAGAATCATTACAGTAGTAATATAGGTTCTTGCAAGTTGGGCCAACCCTGTACCTGATTCTCTTGCCATTAACTTCTTGGCATCACTTCTACCTGTTTTAGATCACATTTATGCCTTCTTGTGGTAACAGAGATGACAGTATACAGTATTACAACTAAGGCACATGTACATGATAACTATTAAGTATAATTCAAATGACGTGGAATAACTTTTCTTTGTATAATGTTTTGAGAAACTGTTATTAAAAGAACACAAGACTGAACAAAGGATGTCTTCAGCTTTGGAAGTCCATGTTGTTATTCGTCATTAAATATGTAATTCTGAGTTTCTGAAAATACATTTTCATAAATTTTCACATCTTCAAGTTTCTGATTTCTTGGATGAATGGTAGCAGATGGAATGATGGTTCCGAACACTGTATGAAGGCATGTTGAGGGGGTTGTTTACAAAGCCTGGTAACCATACCATCAGCAGCTCGCCAGCTATATAGTGCTAGGAGTGTAGCCTGCCCACCTGCCCAGTTGATTAGCCAACCCCGGGGAATGTTTTACGGGGTTAGTTTAAGTTACAGCGCTCCCAAAGGCGGCGATAATTCATAAGGCCGGCTAAAAAGACGGGCTGTCACAAACAGGCCTATGTTAGCAGACTGCGCCAGGCAAACTCCCTCAAGCCCGACAAGTGGAGAATGGTTAAACTGGCTTTTCATGCAAATGCCGGTCGAGTTTGAAGACCAGAGCTCGCCAAATTTCAACCTCGCCCGAGCTTTGGCTGTATTTTTTACTGAAAATTTGCCCCTTCACAAATTGTACGGAGCTCAGGTATTTTGTGATAGACCAATCCAAAATCTCAAAGAAAGCTCAAAAATCGTTGCCGAGGCCTTGCCCAATTTAACAGCTGCTGGAAGTGCCCCGTGAATGCTGGCCGAGCTGCTAAATACATTATCGTCCGAAGTCTGCTTAATCGCCAAAACACCCGTCATACATGTACATGTACTCCAGCCAAAAATGCCCATTTGGAGCTCGCGGACAAGTCGACCAAGCTGAATTCATGATTTGTAAAGGGGGCTTTACTAGGCTGCATGCATATGCAGCATGCTAAGATTGAACTAGTAGTAGGCAGACTCTGGGATCTGTTACCTTTATTCACACAGTAATGTCTGATGACAAGTACAGAACAACACAGCCAACATCGATGAGCGAACGCACCACGTTTCACTCCCCCAAAAATGTTGAATGTGAAATGTCAGGCAGAGACATGCTAATTTCCCCCGAGACCGGCAGAAATAATTACCAGTAATGTACTGAAGTGGGTGTAAGGGCAGCCCACAAGTGAATTAAAACTGGATACTGTATTACATTAGAAAGTAAGGATTGAAACTAACAGGCACAAGTCAGCTTTGTTTACATGCTATATACATTTACTATGTCCCATTGGACAAATGAAAAACAAATGAAAAACACATATGCAAAACCACCACGAACACTCAATTTTCTCGCTACTGCGTAATTAAATCCCATACAACTTTAATGGCCTTCTGTTCTTTTTTCTTCTTGTCCTTTTCATGGCCTTCTGTACAAGCTTTATTAAAATTTTTCAATTTTCCAGACAACATAACTCTGCTATGATATAATAACTGCCTGACTCTTGCCTGACATATACTACGTGTAGTACATCAGTTTCTGACACTTTACCTAAGTCACTAAATACTGTGCTCAATATATCATCACCCAAAGCTAAACCTGTCATTGTATAAAGATTAAAACTGTTCACAGTAGGGTGAACTGAAGAGGTTTTGAGTGGAAGAGGATTTCCTGTATTCAGCCCGACTATGGCAGTTGATATGATTTATTACATTTTCTCCTGGGCGGTCATGAATTATTGAACTTATTATCCCGATGATCTGTGGTATCCAATTCTTTCACATTAGGTTGGGAGGGGGCTCTTATAAATCAGCAACAAACATTCCATTATACCAAATGTGCTGACATGAGGGGGGGGGCAGTTTGAATGATTGTGATTGTGGCTGGTGGGTGGAGTACTGTAAATGCAGGAATATATGCAGTTGGTTTATGTTCACGGATTTCACGGTGGCCACTTCATTGCGAACTTAAAACCACCGCGGACATCTTTCCATTTTTCGAATAATTTTTGTGACTATAGTCTATGGCACTACCGCAAACTTAAAACCACCGCGAACACTTCATTTTCCGTGGAAGTAAATCCCTGCGAACTTGCATTGCAACAACAATGCATTTACAGTAGCCTGCATTACCATTAAAGCTTACAGTGTGCTAATTGCAAGAGACAAAAAATTACAGGCAAATAATCATGGTTAACAGTATAAGGTCTCATTGATGTATTACTCCGCGAGTGGGTACCCTAAAAGAGATCCGAGCCAAAAATGAACAGCTGCACGGACGCATGTTTTTAGCGGTGAGAAATTCCCTTTTAGCCAGCGGAACTGATCTCAAAAGTTAGATTGGTGAAAGCTTATTTGTAACTGAAGAAATTAGCAGGTAAAGTTTTGCAGCCGCGCGCTAGGTCGGAGGTACACAGTCGTGGGTTCTGAGTGGTGCGGTTGTACAATAGCAGCGAAAAAGTGACTTTTGTGGGGATTGACTAATCGTAGTTTGTAATTGCTATAAAAAAAGTTCCTACGTATAGTTTACATTGGCAATTTTTTCCCATGATATAGGGTAAATGTGCTCGACATAGAATGAAAAATCTGCTGAAATTTCACGTAGCTTCATTATGAAATCGCCCATTTAAACCACGAATTAATACATAGAAGTCTATGGGAAGAAGAAACTCATCAATGAGACCTTAATAAGTGACTAAACTAGTCTTAAGTCTTTCTCTAAATTGAAACTTATTGGAATTGACTTCTTTTTCTGAGACAGTAGAAGACGAAGGATCCCTATACAAGTGATATCTTATGACTGATATGTTGCAATTATGCCATAAGAAATGTAATGGTGATGACTTGCAGGAAAATGTAATTCCATAAGGTACTATAGTTATATTACGGTATTACTGCTGCAATAAAATATACTACAATAATATGTTATTGCTTGTTTGTATGGTGACATTTATCACATAATAAACACTGCATATACAATATAGCAGACTTAACTGCTTAGAAATCAAGTTCCACAGACAGTAATAGCAGCACTAAGGGTGTAAATAAATTTGCATGTACTAGTACATGTACATGTACATTGTACATTATGGGTGGGTACTGGTACGGTGTACTGGTACAAAGCCGTTTTTTCTTGTTGGACCGGTCCAGAAAAAAAGGACCCGAAAAAATCAGTGGACCGGATGTTGGACCGGATGTTGGACCGATAAGAAAATGAACAGATTATACATGCAGGCGTTCACATGTTTTGTGGCTTACTAGCCTAAGAAAAAAACGAGAGCAAAGTTGAGGTGAGATGATAGTCATTTTCACCAAGTTTCTAAAGTCTTAAAATTTATGAAGACAGGATTTAAATCGCCAGTAGAAGTCAGATATTTTACCAGACAGATTTCTTTGTAGCGAAATGGACAATTGTTTTCAATATCGCACATTAACAAGTTTTCAAAGACCTGGACCTGATCCTTTGGACCTGGACCGGACCTGGACCGGACCTGAATTTCCTGTACCAGTACTGACCCCTAATGTACATGTTGTACACTACATTGTATATCCCATGGGAATTATGGAAACAGATACCCATTGACACACAGACAGACACACACAAAGACAGAGAAGAAAACAATACTTTACTCCCTCATGGTGAAGTTGATGATGAAATAAGCAGTAACTGCTCAATATCATAATTAATTGTCTGAGATTGATAGAATAAGGCCATGTTGGTTTGATTATAATTCATATGCCGATGACATCCTCTGGGAACCCCAAAACTGAAGCATGCAATAAAATTTTGCACAAAAAACAAACTTGCGTTCATTGTGAAATCTAAGTGCTCAGGTTGAACAAATGACTTACATGTACACACAGAGTAAGGTATGCCGAAGAATAGATACTTCATACATATATCTCCTTCTTTGAATTAGGAAATGACTTTCAAATTGATATTCTACAACATTAGTAATTCCGATATTTCAGTGCAACTTGCGGCACATATGTACTCATTTTGCAGCACCAGCTTTGTACAATTACAGTTTGATCAAAAACTTTTGTTTTCAAAGGGAGCAAAAATCAGCATGGCTTAAGTTATATCTATATTGTACCAGTCCTGGTTTTTACATTGTACTTCTACCTTAATAGATTGGCACATGATCTATGTCTGCTCGTGTATCCATGAAGATTATATAATAACTCACAATAGAAGAGACACAATAACTCCCAGGTTGAACCTCATCTCTTTTCTGACAACTCGCAATATGGCATTGATTTTCTTCAGATATGATATATGTGACAACACAGAAGGGCAGAATATATACCCACCTTATTATGGATAGATATACCACCTGCATATGCAGGTACATGTACAAAGTCATGCATAAGTTACAGGCATGGAGCTATACAGGTATTTCTGATATCTACCTGCGTACATGTCTGAGCTTAAAATACTGTGATAGTGTGAAATCAAATTTTGTTGGACAGGTGGTCACTATAGACAGGATTCTTAATCTTGTCTTTATGGGACCATTTATGGGGAAAACATCTGAGGGACCAAAAGTGGTAACATTGGTAACAGGTGGTCCTTATGTAGAGGTTGTCACTATACAGGTTTGCCTTTATATCAATAGCCAAGTGGCCCTACCTGTATGTAAAGGTGGTTATAATTATTTGTATGACTGTATATAAATAGCCAGGTGGTCTTAATGTAGAGGTGGTCACTTGTATGACTATATAAAAATGGACAGGTGTTCCTTATGTAGAGGTGGTCGCTTGTATGACTGTATATAAAATGACCAGGTGGTCCTTATGTAGAGGTAGTCACTTGTAGAAGTAGCACAGGTTTGACTGTATATCAATGGGCATGTGCACCAAAAAGTAGTTACTCAAGCAACTGGACAAGGTTTTGGAAATGGTCAGACGTTTTGGATAGAATCCACTATCCTTCGTCAGTGACACTGAAGTGATCTGGAAAAGACTGACCTTTTATATCCTAACTATGAATGAATGGCCATGTGGTTCTTTAACGTATAAATAATCAGTTGTAAAGGTTTGACTTTTCGACTAGGATTATCTCAGAAACCAGGACTCACAACAATGTACTGCATCTGTCTGGCCCTACATGTAGATAAGGTGCTTTTCCTACTTTCCCATGCACACCTGACACTTAGTGCAGTACAGCAGCCCTCCCAAACAAACATGGCAGGGGGAGAACACTGGCCCTCTGTGTGAGGTAGCCATGAGAGCACCACTTGAGGATGCACCTTTCT